>NC_141077.1:23463758-23658758 GCF_041138505.1 Cibotium barometz
AATGCCTTCATGAAAGCTGTAGAGCAACCTGATCCTCTGTGTTGGGGATTTTCTAGATCTACATCACATGCTAGAATCTTCTCCCTCACAAATACACCTCAATATGCTTCGTCCTCCAAAAGCTCACTTGCATTTGCAAAAAGCTTAGTGTTCTATTCTAATGGCATTGAAATAGGCATAGAGCCTGTCATACCATACTTGGATAACCTGTCCAAGCCATACTACCTCAGTGAAATACCATCAAGTGATCTCACCACCTCTAAGAAAATACCATAGCTCACCCAAATCTTTCATCTCAAACTTCTACTTCAAAGATCTAGGTCAAAAAGGCCAAGAAATAACTAAAATCAGTGAGCAAAGCTTGCACACAAGCTAAAGCTATTAAGGCTTCCAAACACTTGCTAGGAAGCATTATGGCCATCAATATGAACCTAATGATTTCAAAAATTTACCTATAGCTGTTTGTTGATTTTGTTTCCTCGTTAGGGTTTGACCTTACCAAGATGAGAGTACAAAAGGCTTAAATTAGACCCTCATAATGTAAGCCTTGGTAGGCATGGTAGATCTGGGAGAGGGTGTGGTAAGAGAAAATGGCCAAAAAATTTGAAGAAATTTTAGAAATTAGGGAACAATATATAATTTATTTTTTGGTTTGTTTTGAGTGACCTAGGATAATGCTCAAAAGAAGTCTCTACTGGGAAGCTTATGGAGAGCTAGGGCTTGCAAAAGGTTCAAGAAAAATCTCTAAAATTAAGGAAATTTAAAAAATTTAAAAATTAGGGTTTTATATGTAGATATACCACTGAAACAAACCATACGAGAGTTTACACGATTACACTCAATAGAGGGGACACACTCTTCTTCACAAGTGGGAGAAGCCACCATGGCCAAGATTAGACATAAAATATATATTTATTAGCCTTATTTTTACTTATATACATAACCATTCTTTGAAAGTGTCCATGGGCATGGACAACCTACTTCCTAGCCACTATAGCCAAGATTAGAGATAAAATATATATTGATTAGCCTTATTTTTACTTATATACACAACCATCCTGTCCATGGGCATGGACAACCTACTTCGTAGCCTTTGGCCTCTTTCACATACACCTAATCCCTTGGCCTTAGGCCCAAAATGGACATGAGACATTTTAAACTTATAGTTACCACATATTTAATTATCTTTTAGCTCTTCCATAAACAAGAGAGAGAGAGAGAGAGAGAGAGAGAGAGAGAGAGAGAGAGAGAGAGAGAGAGAGAGAGAGAGAGAGAGATTTAAACTATTACGATGATGGTGTTTATGTTATTTTTGTGTCAATAGTTTACATACTATAAGAAATAATCCATTTTTAGGATTAAAAACAAACTTCAACAAATCAAAGACTATTTATCAACCTTAGTGTCAAAGTACAATAAAGTGATTCCTAATTGTTATTTTTAATCTCGACATGCTTGTGCATTAGGTGAGTATTATCCCCATTACAAGAAAGAGATAGAGAGAGGAGCTCTTGATGAGACTCTTTGTAGGAGTTTATTATATAATAGAGAGATTCAATTGCTTCATAAGGTCGTGGAACTCACTTTCATCAATTGCATGATCACCTTGATGTCAAAAGAGAAAGTAAAAGGGTTATTCAATTGGATCTTTGATATTTCTTAATTAAATTTACACTTTCCTAATTCATTAAAGAGTGCAAGTTGATCAAAAATGTAAAATGTATGCACAACAAGTTGAATTTATAGAACTAGAGATTTAAATTTTAACACATTTAACTAACTAAATTCCATGGAACATCATAGTTTTTAAACAAAATAAATGGTCAAAGTATAATTTATAGCATCATACCATCCTTATCTGCCCATCTAATCATATCTTGTAGCTCTTGATCAGAGAACTCCTGTCCGACTTCCTTTGCGACTTGTTTGAGATGTGTAATTTGTATTTTCTAAAGATACATAAATAACTCTAAATTAAATTTGTGTATATCTATTATTATTGGGAGAATAGATTAAGAGATAACATGGCTTGCTAAAAATATATCAAAAATTCAAAAAAACAAACATTTTGGTATCAAAGGTAGACATATTCTCAAGAGTGAATTTTAGTGTTCATTCTCATCTTCAAATTTAACTTGATATACATGAACTTCAAACACTCTAACGTTGCTATATATACATCATTCCAAAGACTTGCAATGAAATCAAAATAATCAAAAATAAAAAAAGGGGTTTGAAGGGGTATGAGAGCCATAAGAATTAATATATAAATATACTAATTAATTCTTGTTTAAACATGTTGGGCCTTAATATTTTCAATATACAAGAACAAAGTGGTTCCTCCTTCCCCCACCTTTGTGTGTGTATGTGTGCGCGTGCGTGTGTGTGTGTGTGCACACATACACATGCACGTGCACATGCTTGCATGTGCCTGTGCCTGTGCATGCATATGTATATGTATGTATACATATATGCTTGCATGTGCATTTATATATGTATATATGTGTGTATGTGTGTGTGTGTGTGTGTGTGTGTGTGTGTGTGTGTGTGTGTGTGTGTGTGCATATATATATGCTTGCATGTGCATGTATATGTCTATGTGTGTGTACACACGTGCACGTGTGCATGCTAATATGTGCCTGTGCTTGTGCATGTATATGCATATGTATGTATACATATATGTTTGCATGTTCATGTGCATATATATGTATATATGTGTGTGTATGTGTGTATGTACGTATATATGTGCATATATATATGCTTGCATGTGTATTGGTATATGCTTGCATGCGTATAGGTATATGCTTGCATGTGCATATAGATATGCTTGCATGTGTATAGGTATATGCTTGCATGTGCATATATAAGTATGTATATTATTTATATATATGTGTATAGGTATATGCTTGCATGTGCATATTTATATATATGTGTATAGGTATATGCTTGCATGTGCATATATAAGTATGTATATTATTTATATATATGTGTGTGTGTGTGTGTGTGTGTGTGTGTGTGTATACATATACATACTTACATACACACACATACACACATATATATGTATGTTTCCAAGCATGTAGTACAAAACACATAATTTACCAGAAGCAATCCATCGCTTTCGCAACTAGTCCCCTAATGGTAGGCCTCCAACTAGCATGCGCCATAGGAACACCTTCCCTTGATATGGAAGCTTAGACCACCAACCACCTGTAAGATTATTTCCTTCCATTAGGCTCTACTTTTCATTATGTTCCATGCCCTGTTAGCCTTCTCAGCAGTGATCCAGCGCTTATCTTCCACCATCATATGGTGCAATTGTTTTGTTGTACGACGGACAATGTCTTGAGGCTTTCAAAATGCCCAATCTAACCAAGGTTGCTGATCCTCCAACTAAGGAATATCATTAGACAGTTTAAGTCTTGCCCTCGTCTTCTCCCATAACGGTACATATCCACGTGGAGCCCAAAAATATTGACAGATTTTCCAAAAAGACAATAAGCGGCCTCTACGTTGCAACAAAGCATCCATAATTTTCACTAGTCCCAATCGAGCCATTCTATTGAATTTTGGCCGCTCATCATCAACAAGTTTGTCAGGCCACTCCAAAAGTCATGAAGTAGCCAACACCTCACCTGCCATAGAATTCAACTACAACCGGTGATCTGAAGGCTTCCATTTAGTGTGTGGCAACACCTCCTTCCATGAGATCATCAAATGAGAAAGGAGAGGTGAAGCCACCACTCGATTCTATTGGGAACCATTCACTACATCCCACCATCAATCCTGGTATTAACATGCACAAGTCCGACCTCTTCTATGAGGGCCTTAGCCATTACCACCCATGGCTCTTGAGATACACACAAATCTTGTAATAAAAGCCATCTCCTAGAGACCATATGTAATCTGGCATCTAATAGGGATGCCCCTCCACTCCTCTTCAGAGTAGTAGTAACATGTTCCCAAGAAATCCATGTCTGCATTGGCTTATTTCTTGCTTTTTTCCATATCATAAATCTAATTAGATGTTGTATATGATGCAAAGCTTTGCCCGTCCATGGTAATAAATGCAAGAAAAAAGATATCATGCTAATCATAATGGATTGTGTCACTTTGAGCCGAACATGCATAGGCGTTGTAGAAAACTTATCATTTATCCTTGTAGAAGTCCATGCCAACAAAGCCTATGAATCAACATCACCTCCAATACAAAAACTTATCATTTATCCTTGTAGAAGTCCATGCCAACAAAGCCTATGAATCAACATCACCTCCAATCAGATAACCCAAGTGGCGTTGTGTAATGTATCCCCTTTGTATGACAACCTGTCCATTCCATCCCAAACCAAGTGAATCGCTCTCGGTAGTACAGATTATCAAAGCAATTTTTTGCATATTAATGTATAACCTTAAAGCAAGGCCAAAAGTATCCCAAACAACCATAGCCATTTGAACATTATCTCTTTGAGCCTTAAGGAACATGAAAGAATCATCTGCTAATGCCTGGATAACCATCTACTCTCCTCTTGGAAGAGTAAGCCCTACACCTTCACCATCCTCTACTAGGTTATCCAATCGAGATAAGATTGGATGTGTAACAATTACAAACAAGAGAGGGCTAAGTGGGCATCCCTGCTTGACCGATCTCATCAAATGAATGGGCTCAGTCACCCTACCATTAATCATAAGCCTAGCTGCTGCATGTTGGCTAATAGTATAAATCACAGAAGACATGCGAGGGCCAAATCCCATAGCCTGGATAAGCTGTGAAAGAAAAGACCAACTAACGTGATCATCAACCTTTTCAATATCCAATTGAATCATAACCACCTCTTGCCTCGAATCCCTTGCATAATCAATTCCAGTTTGTACATTCAGTATGTTATGCAAAATATTCTAACCTTTAATAAATCTATATTGCCTTGGATGAATCAAAGTAGGAAGAAATCGTTGCAACCTATTGGCCAAGACCTTTGCAAATATCTTATACATGGCCACCATCAATGTGATTGATCTCCATTGTTGTAGATTAACTAGAATAGAAGCGAGAGAGACCTTCAACTTATCAACATACTTCGTGAAAAGCTCATTAGGGAGCCCATCGCATCCTGGACCATTTCCTTTAAGCAAATGCTTCAACACATCTTCCACCTCATCCACATAAATATCTCTTTCCAATTCATTTGTAGAAACATCTGATACCTGGTGAACAAACCAAGTGAAACAAAAAATCTCTATCTACAATGACATCAAGAGATATGACCTCCTGCGGACCTAACAAATGGCAATAAAAGTCCATACACACATCTAGAACACAAGTAGGTTTAGTAATCAATACTCCTTGCCTATCTTGCATCCTAACAATATTTTCACATACATGCTTTTGCTGAAAATGAGCAAAGAACGTATGTGACTGACAATTAGAATCCATAAGGGCATCCATTTGAACCATAAGCTTATATCTCACATATTGATTCTAGTGTAATGTTGCAACCTGATGGGACAACTAATCAATAGCTATCTCAATGTCAAGGTAAGAACGGTCCTCTCTTGAACCACCTGGTTCAAATCAACCAATAATGATTCTAGGTTTCGCAACTTCTCCCTAAAATATGATGCATTATGAATCCCATACTAGTAGCAAAATATTGAACATACAACACCCCCAAGCTGACACCCAAACAGAGATTACATGGCCTCAAAAGTTTTGTAACACCTGCAACATAAACTGATGGAAACAGTATGCTCCAAGAAAGTCTGGTTAACCTTAAGAAGAGCCTTTCCCAATAATGGCATGTAAGCATACATAATGGCTATGCATCTCTAATACCAAAGGAAAATGTTCTGACAAAATATGATTATATTCCACCTACATGGACAATATCTCTAGAAGAAACAAATCATGCTGACAAATATACATTCAGTCCAAATGAGCTCTTGTACCCACATACTATTGAGAGGAATATGTAAATCCTCTCTCATGAGGGTGTAGATATGACCACATATCTTGTTTCAAAACATGATTGGCAAACACATTCCAGTTAAGCCTCTCCGGTCCATCCATAATAGAGCGAGGTGTAGAAGCATGCTCCGGCAATTCACATACATTAAAATCGCCCAGCACAAAGGCAGGCTTAGCATTGCACAAACATAATAAATCGTCCCATAACTAACGATGTTGTGCAACACCATTAGGCACATACAACCCCACAAGCCATAATGTTTCATCCATAAACTCCACTTCCACAAGAATGAACCTCCTCGGACATCCTGCATAACCAATGATGGCTTAAATTGAGATTTCTCTGCAATCATGACCCCTAATTGTGTAGTGGGGTGCCCACTACCCCTAATTGTATAGTGGGGTGCCCACTATAAAACACATGAAATTCCTTGTAATCATACACTTGTCCATCCATAGAATGTTGTTTATGCTCCACAACACAAAACATATGCCATTGACCTTGAAACATAGTACACCCCACATGCGATAATTCTTGGACGATGAATACACACCTTTTACATCCCAAAGAGAAATCTTCATAATCCATCAAAACAGAAAGCCAATCAATGAGAGGTACCACCATCGACCTCTCTTTCCTTTAAATATTGCACAGGATCCTCAATGCCTTCTCTCTCCATCTGTTCCCATACTCTTTGTTGCAGCAAAACATCGACCCGTTCCTTCTTCTCACCTAAAGTACGGCCATCACTAGGTGATGTATCCTATCTCCACTTGACATCCGGATACTTCTTGTCCCAGTCTAAGACCATAGCCCCCTTTTTTATCAAATAGAAAAGGAAAATTTACCTGATTTTTTTTTCGTAACTCAAGGTCTCAGATTATACCGAGAGTGTGATACCTTGCCTTGGTTATCTTTCTCTCAAGTCCATCTTGTGGCTCCAGGATGAAATGATGAAGAGGCACCATGACCAACACCCACATTTTGATTACCACTAGAAGTAGTTGTCTTAGATTATACCGAGACTGTGATACCTTGCCTTGGTTATCTTTCTCTCAAGTCCATCTTGTGGCCCCAGGATGAAATGATGAAGAGGCACCATGACCAACACCCACATTTTGATTACCACTAGAAGTAGTTGTTTGGCGAGCATCTCTCTTCCCCACCACAAGCCAAGCTCTATCTTTTGTATTTACCAAAACTTGTTGACCTTTATCTATCAAAACTTGTTTACCTTTATCTACCACTTGCTCACTTTGTTTTGTTACTTGTTTGCCCTTATATATATATTCAAACCAGATGGCAAAACAGGAGCTAATGTATCCTTATGAGTCAAACCCTAGGACACATTCAGTTGTGGCTAAGCATTCACCTCCTCTAGACACTCTGAAATAAAGTGACCCATCTCTCCACAATGGAAGCAATGGCCTGCAAATGATCCCCACTTTAATTTGAAATACAAAGGGTAAAATCCATCCACGCATAACCTCAACAATCGAGGTTAGGGCTTCCTAGTATCCCATAATATGCAAACCCTGTTTTTATTCTTGGACGACATTCTAGGCTCCACCAACACGACTGTGGTGGAATCGCTTCAATCTCACCCACAAACACAAACACTGTGCAGGTTAAAAATAGGGCAAACACAAAGAAATTAGGGCAAACATGACTGTGGTGGAATCGCTTCAATCTCACCCACAAAGAAATTAGGGCAAACACAAACACTGTGCAGGTTAAAAATATGTGCACGACCGTGATTGTGAATTCTCCTTCTCTCTCTCTCTCTCTCTCTCTCTCTCTCTCTCTCTCTCTCTCTATATATATATATATATATATATATATATATATATATATATATATATATATATATATATATATACGGTGGTTCAATAAGTTCTACCAAAATGTGAGGAGTAACTATGTTATCCTGATAATTCACTGTTTTTCATATTCTACTAACATGAAAAACAGGATGTACTCGAGAGCTCTCCAATAACTCAAGTTTATAGGAGAAAGATTTTGACACTTTCCCATCTTGAGAGTCTATGACTTCACAGGGACTTTTAAGAAAACAAAGTCACCCTCTTCAAAGGTCATTTCTCTATGGCTTTTTTCAGCATATATTTTTGCACGATCTCATGCACTATGAATGCTATCTCTTGTTGCTTTTAGCATATCTTACATGTCCTCAAGGAAATCCTTAACATACTAAATTTTCTCCTTCTCCAGCCTTATAGCTAGAGGAGATCACTATACAGCAACATGAATGGGCTAAATCCAGTCGCCGAATGTTTTGAACTATTATAAGCAAATTCAAACAGTGGGGCAGTACTCCTCCCAACAATCAGATTGCTTTTTACTGACATACGCTCGAAGCATGTCTTCTAGAACTTGCTTGACTCTTTCTATTTGACCATTAGACTGTGGATAGTCTGCCGTACTCATATGACATTAGAGTAGTATCCAACTTTTTGAAGACTTTCCTCCAAAAGCGGCTATCGAACTTCCTATCTCTATGAGAAACTATATCTGTGGGCAATTCATATAGCTTGTAGAGATATTCAATAAACAATTTACCTAGCTTGGGAGTTTTTACCTCCTTTCTAGTAGGAATAAACTTGTCCATTTTAGTCAACCTATCTGCTTTAGCTAGCTTTGGAGTTTTTACCTCCTTTCTAGTAGGAATAAACTTGGCCATTTTAGTCAACCTATCTACTAAACGACCACACAAACCAAATCATATCATCGACTTGTTTTAGGTAACGTGGTGATAAAATCCATGGGAATACTGTCCCACTTTCCTTTGGGAATATCCAATAGATGAAACAAGCCTCCTAGTTTGAGACGCTCATGCTTATTGACCTGGCACTTCTTGTATTTCAGCACAAAGTCTTGGATGTCCTTGAACAAATTAAGCCAATAGAATTGTCTTTTAACTAATGCATAGGTCTTTTGTACCCAAGGGTGTCCACCACTTGAACTATAGTGACTTTTAATTATAATTTAGCACCAAAAGTCACCAATAGATGGTACATAAGCTCTACTTTATAAAGCAAGTATCTATCATTGATAGAGAAGTTCCTAAACCTTTCGTCTCGCCGATGAACTTTATCACCCCCATTTGAAATAATGTCAAATGGTAGTGAAGGGTCCACCCTCGAGCTCTTTGTCTCAATATAAAACCCAAGAGATTCATCTAGTAGTCTCTTCGGATTGAACTCGCTCTTCTTCTTTTACAAAAACCTCGGCTGACTGCTCCAAATTAGCACTCCTCTCTAGCAAGGAAGGCAATGGCTACTGCTGGCAAGTGCACGTGTGTACAGTAAGCCAAACCTCTAAATAAGATGGATCATGCTCACATGAGCCACGTAGCGAATCCAAGAACCTATTCTTGAATGTGGTGAAGCTCAACTCATTCACCATTGGCATACAGATCGATGCATCCGCTACTACATTAAATTTACCTCTTTGGTAACAAAGTTAAAGGTCAAATCTCCGTCCACCTAGCTTTTCTACCTTTCAACTCGTTTTGACTTAAAATCCATTTTAAGCTTTCACGGTCCGTATTATGGACCTCAAAAGTAGCACCATATAAATAATGCCACCACTTTTTAAGAGCATGAACTACTGCAAGTAACTCTTGCTCATAGGCTGAGTAGTTACGCTAGGCATGGTCAAGCTTTTTGGGTGTCCCGCTTACATTAAAACCACCCCAATGGCTTCCCCACTAGCGTCTATTTGTATGACAAACGGCTCATTAGGGTCCACTATACTCAAGATAGGTGCAACTGCGATTGCAACCTTAAGTTTCTCAAAACTATTTCGTTGTGGATCCTCCCAATGGATAGTTTTGCCTTTAGTTCTCAGATGATCTGTCAACGGAACTGCCATCTTCACGTAGTCCTTTATATAATGTCTATAAAATCTCGACAAACCAAGAAAAATTTATAGTTCTTCTAAGTTTTTTGGCTCAGGCCATTTGAGAATAGCATCCGCTTTCTCAGGATCCATCCATGTTTCCCTTAGCAGATATAATATGGCCTAGATAATGAATTTGCTTACCAAAGAATTCACATTTTCTTTCCTTTGCAAATAACTTATTCTTTTTAAGTAATTCGAGCACTAAGCGTAAATGCTCTACGTGTTCCTTTCTCGACTTACTCTAAACAAGCATATCATCTAGGAAAACCACTACGAGTTTTCCTTAAGTATGGACGTAAAATATTATCCCATCAGCCTCATAAATGTTGCTAGTGCGTTATCAAACTAAATAGCATGACCAAAATCTCATAATGCCTAAATCGAGTTCTAAACACGATCTGGGAATATCATGTACCTTGATTTTGACCTAGTGGTAGCCTAACCTAAGATCAATTTTAGAAAAATAATGTGCACCATTGAGTTGGTCGAACAACGCGTCAATGCACGGCATTAGATACTTGTAATTGTAATCTGATTAAGAGCATGGTAATCTATGCACATACACATAGAACCATCTTTCTTTTTTACCAAAAGAATAGGCGAAGCCCATGGGGAAGAACTAGATTTTATGAAACCTTTTCTCGCATAATCAGCCAATTGTCCTGTGCTTCAAAGCGGCTAAGCCTATAAGCAGGCTTACTTATAGGCTTGGAACTTGGTAGTACATTAATGGAATGGTCTACCTCCCTAGATGGTGGAGAGATGGTGAGACACCATTTGGCAAATCTTCTGGAAAAACATCTCGATACTCTCACAATAAAGAATTTAAAGTATCTACGTGCTTACCATTTTTTAATGTCTCATTTTCAGCCTTGGATTTTCTCACATACAGATAAAATAAGGTTCACAAAACAAGAGGTCTCGTCTAAGGTTATTTAAATTTATTGTTTCATCTACAGAAACATCATTCACTTCTATTTCATCCAGGGAAACAAAATTATGTAAAAGGTTACAAATGTTTACCTGATGAGCTTGTAAGTACAAGATCTTCAAAACGATGAGATTTTCAACCATTAAACAAAATCTTATCTTGTTTTTTGGAGGAAGGTTGTGCACGAAAAGCTTATTCGAACACGACTCTAATACCAATGTTGCATTACCCGTGAGGAACACACCATAGCCACACCCAGATGAGGAAGGAGAGGAAGGCTCTTGTTCACCACCCACTCGTAGAGGAGTTGTGGATAAGAATCCATATTGTTGGGCTTTTGTAGAGAGGCTTGCTTGCGCACACTTGCCCAATCGCCCGTGGTCCTTCGGCCCGGGAGCCCCACCTGTAAACCCCGGAGACTCTCTCGACAATCGCTCTACGGCGATCAGGCTTCATGTCCGGCACATAGTTGGTTACAAGCTACTTGACACACACACACACACACACATATATATACACATGTATATATATATATATACATATACATGAAGACATATATAATAAACAAATAATAATGGAGATACTGACCCCTCCACGAGGAGCAAAGCGATGAAAAAGCTCCCGCGTTCCGATCTTCTCCGTCATCATTTGAACGAACTCATCGTAATCGATGGTGCCACTGCCGTCGGTGTCCACCTTTTTGAAGAAATTTTCTCTCTCCTTCACACACACACACACACACACACACACAAAACCAGCTCATGTGAGCAGCATCGCCAGCAGGTGGCCACCCTAACCATATATATAAGAGCTGCTTGCTGCCTCACCTTATCATTCCCTTCAAGGCCCAGCGCCCTGCAAAACGCCCTTCATCCCTTAATCACAATCTAATTAGGAACCAATTGTATCATGCCTGCATGACATCGCACACTAACCTCATCGCGTTTTTGAGCTCGTTTTTATCAAGCGCGCCTAGTCATGGCACAAACTTGGAATCAAAATGTGTGGTTTAGACTGGCAATTATAGCTAGAAGTAGTTTAATTGTGTGGTTAAGATCGGCAACTATATCTAGGAGGAGTTTAATTGTGTGGTTAAGATTGGTAATTATAGCTAGAAGTAGTTTAATTGTGTGGTTTAGAGTGGCAATTATAGTTTAATTGTGTGGTTTAGATTGGCAATTATAGCTAGAAGTAATTAAATTGTTGGTACTCACCGGATTTATCAACATCAAAGAGATCAAAAGCCTCCCTTATGTCTTGCCTTTCTTCAATACTAGCTGCTGGCAGTGGCTTGGCCTTTGATGAAGGGTACCAACGTCTGAAAAGAGAGGTCTGCCAAGGAAGACAAGCAAAGACCACATGCATAATTAGCAACAAAAACTTGGTAATAGCCCCAAAGGAAGGCTCAAGCTCGATAAAGCACTTACCATTTTGTGCTCTTCTTGTTGGAATACAAACCTCCAAGTAAACAAAGCCTTTATAATCTTTGGTATACCTTAGGCTTATTCCAAATTCTTCTTAGCATCACCCTTATTAATGCTTTTCACACGGGCAGGCATGCACACGCACACGCACACGCACACAAGAATGCACACATGTGCATACGCACATACATTCATCATTTTCATCTATCTAGCACATGTAATACAAGCTTTTGAGAATACAAGCACACGCACTTGCACACGTACACGCACACGCACACATGTGCATGCACACATACATTCATCATTGTCATCTATCTAGCACATGTAATACAAACTTTTGAGAAATGCTATTATGAGACTTGAGATCCCTTGGTCCACTTCAAAAAAATATAATCTTTAACGTCGTAGAGCTGAACATATGCATAACGTGATTTATTTTCCTTCCTATTTACAAGTCTAGCAATGGTTCTTAAGGTAATAATAATATAGTCATGAATGCAAGCATAGTAGTTAAGTAGTAACTTCATTAGCCAAAATTCCAAGAAATAAACATTTTGTATCATGCACTTTTTCCCATCTTATATTTCTACAACTTTTTAAGCTACTGAAGAATCAAAACCAATATTCACACATCCCCCAAGGGCCTCACTTTTAGAAATCCACCATGTCATTTGTGTGCTAAGAGTAATAAAAAATAAATACATATACATGGACTTTGTACATAAATATAAAAACCCATATAAGTATATGTACTTTTATGAAAAAGATTTAATACCTCCTAATTTAAGTCAAATAAATTGGTAGCTAAATGATGTGTGTGTGTCCCATTATAAGAAGATGTGAGTGTCCCATTATAAGAAGATGCAATTTAAAAATGTGTGTGGCCCATTATAAGAAGATGTAATTTAAAAATGGTCACATTTGCACTTAGATGATTTCATACATTTTTTTTAGTGAGACCACAGCATGCTATAGCTCACTCATTAAAGGGGAACTTTTTAGAGTGTACTCATTAATGGTGCACTTTTGAAAATACACTATTTTTTTCTACACAAACATCTAGCTTTAGAGATTTTCGATAGATATTAGGGTGCTAGCACACATGGCACCCCATACGCCAATGTTACTAGTAATTAGGTTTATATAACATTATCTCAAAATTAGAAAACTCACTTTCAATGTGGAATTTATGGTATAGTGGGGATAGAGTGCATGGCTATGATTAATGAGGTCCCGTTTTGAATCCAAGTCACTGCAAACATTCGTCTATAATTTTATGAACACGAGCATTCACACATTAGTAGACATATTTTCCTTTATTAGTGAACATCTTGGCCTTCTTAGGCTTATCGACATGTGTCGGTTTGGGATGCAATAGCACCCTGATATCATAAGTCGACTATAGCTCACTCATTAAAGGTGCGCTTTTAAAAATACACTTAGTTTTCTATAACTTTATTCCGAACAATTATATCACTTTACATGATCAAAAGTTTGTACGCATAAGATTTTTTAACTTTACACCTTTCAAAGGAGGAATCTATTAAATAGACCATGAAATGCCGACATGCTCATATGATGCAACTTTACATGATCAAAAGTTTCTATGTATGAGAATTTTTAACTTTACACCTTTAAAAGGAGGAATCCATTCAATAAAGAGCACAAAATTTTGACATGCTCACAGGACTCAACAATCCATGTTACCTTTTTCCCTTTCAAAATTATTCTTTTATTACTTAACACTATGCATTATGACTATCAAATCACCGTACAATAACCCATTACATAAAAAGAGTTTTATTTTATTTATGACTTGAATTTTGTGAAATAGATGATGCATACTAACAAACACTTCTAGGCATAGTTAGAGAATCAAAACATGTTCATTAAATCTTATTAAACATTGGAAATGTTAAAAAATAATCAAGAAGTTAATAAATATGAGTTATTATTCTATTATATGTACTTATAGTGGTCTTTTTCAAGTAGTAGAAACCAGTGAGTAACCGGTTAAAACTATACCACCTTATCATGCTTTCACCCTGTTAATAAACCAAGAATTTACCATTCAAGTTTTAATTATAAATTGGTACTTTGTCATTAAACACATTCTTTTAACTTTGTGACAACAAGTACTTTTCTTTTCTTTTGAAGAAGACCACTGGACTCTAAATTAGACGGGTACAGAGGGAAGAGGGTTTTTTATTTTGATTTTGTTAATCTTGAGTCTTGTTTATAATTGCATTAATTTGTTGTGTAAATCTTGTACCATAGTTATTATTTATATATCACATCCTATATTCTTTCTTGGGCTCCTCCATGATGCTAACCACTGCCCTATACTCCGCATATTGATAAGACTGAGCTGGCTACCATAGATTCATTTAACTCATCAAAGTCCTCGTATATATGCTTCTACATCCTTATCCTTTTAGAGGTAATCCTCCATATGCTGACCACCACCTTATCCTTCACATATTGATAAGAGTGAGCGAGCTACCATAGATGCATTTTTAAATCCAATGTACATCTTGGGGGAAAAAATAAGAATCATCTCATCAAAGTCATCGTATATTTGCTTCTATTATCTTATCCTTATAGAGATAATGGACATAATAGTAAGGGTGTTAGCAATAGATGGGGGATCTTATGTGAATATCCAAAAAGGTGAGATGTAGAGGAGGCTACTAAAGTAGACTTATCTTCTCGTCTAAATTATGAAGTTGTCTAGCCAAATAAGATTTTAGTCCAATGAACCAGATTAACGATTTTTTTTCTATAAGATTTAAGCCCATTGAACCAAATTATCAAAGACAAATTATCAAAATTTCCAAACTCAAGGAACCTTGAGAAATACTTGGTCACCTTTTCAAATGTAACCACCCTACAGTCTTTGTCCGAATAATACTTGTAACAATCTTGGGCCCATTTAACATTTTCCGTAGCGATCTTCAGCATATCATTAAGATCTTGCACAAAATCTTTAACCTTTTTAATTTTCTCAGTAGCTAATCCCCCAACTACTGGAGATCGGGGTTGAAAGCCATACATAAGCATGAAAGGACTAAAGCCTATTAGCGACGCGCTTTGCACTATTATAGACAAATTCTAAAATTGGTAAATAATCTTCCCAATTCGTTTTCCATTTACTCACATATGCCCTTAGCATATCCTTGAGTACTTGGTTGACCCTTTCTGTCCCAACATCACTCTAGGGATGGTTAGTAGTAGTGCTCATAGCATTTTATCCAACCTTTTGAACACTGCTCACCCAAATTGACTATTAAACTTTTGATCTCTACTATCACTGACTATATTGGCTGCAGCCCATAGAGTCGATAGTTTTTATGGACTGAATTTTGTGATACATATAGATGATGCATGCTAACTTAACAATTTCTATTTTATCGTCAATTCAAACATATTAGAGGATTCATAATCTTTCAATGTATCACTAGTTTTAATTTCTTTCAATGTATCACTAGTTCTAATTTCTTTTTTTATGAAATTGAATATAAAATTGGGTAATTTTATTAATTTATCAAGGAGCACATCTTATCATGGCTATAATTTTGGTGAAAAGGAATACAAAAGTTGGTAGTTTGTTGATTATCATGGAGCACATCTTCTTCACTTGCATCATTCATTTTCTTTAAAAAAATTATCCCTTCTTCTCACTACATTTTTTCAATAGAATAGCATGGCACACAATCTATAAGAAAGAATCCTGCTAAGGTGCCTACGATACTAAGGTACATTGATAGGTACCTCCTAGGACTAGGACTAAATAAAGAACTAAATCAAATCAACAATGAGCACCTCCTCCAAAGTGTCCTCCTCTGAATCCACTTCATTAGAAAAGAAGATGGAAATCAATCACAATCATCTTACGAGAGATGAAGAAGTAGTATCAAAAGTCAATCAACGTAATTATACCAAAGGTGGCTTTTTCAAGGTTGGTTAGAGAGAGAAATCATGTAAGATCTATATAGATCCTCTCATGGTAGGTTCTTTACACATGTTCGGATTGATTTGGATGATTGGTTATCCAAAGCATTGCTTATTACTATCTAAATAGTACATGAAGAGTGTTTGGACTTGATGTGATACCCAGTAGCCATTTTCAATGTTAAGGATGTCAAGCTAGAGTTAAAAATTTGCTAGAGTAATGATGCATTCAATCTCTCAATACTAACATGTAATGAAGCTCTTTAATGATGGTGTTTTATTTAGTGTAATGGCTTGTTCTTACACTAATCTTTGTAATCTGACACTTTGTACTTTTTTTTTATCAATTTCAAGTGTGTTGTTACATTTTAATGGCAATGGTCTTTGTACTTAGATTTTTCTACTTTGAATAATGAAATGTCTCTTTCTTCAACCATGCTCTCTATTATATCATCTCACACTAAAAAAGAAATTATGTGCATCATTTCTTTGTGTTTTCGAACTAGCTCCTTCAAAAAATTTTATGTGTCATTCAATATTGACCAAATATAATATATTTTATTTAATAATTGGTATTATATGACCAAAACTTTAATTGTGTTTAATCACAACAAAACTTGATATATTTTACACATGCATACATTAAGTTTTATGGGCAAGCCAACGTCATAAAATTCTAGGATTATTAGTTTATAAACAAAATCAAAATCAAGCATCCTTGTTGGGTATATGCATGAATAGGTGGACCAAAAACATGTGTCCCAGATAGTGGTTTACAACCGGTTGTGAAAACACTTCTAGGCAGTTAGAGAATCAAAACATGTTCATTAAATCTTATTAAACATTTGAAATGTTAAAAAATAATCAAGAAGTTAATAAATATGAGTTATTATTCTATTATATGTACTTATAGTGGTCTTCTTCAAGTAGTAGAAACCAGTGAGTAACCAGTTAAAACTATACCACCTTATCATGCTTTCACCCTGTTAATAAACCTAGAATTTACCATTCAAGTTTTAATTATAAATTGGTACTTTGTCATTAAACACATTCTTTTAACTTTGTGACAACAAGTACTTTTCTTTTCTCTTGAAGAAGACCACTGGACTCTAAATTAGACGGGTACAGAGGGAAGAGGGTTTTTTATTTTGATTTTGTTAATCTTGAGTCTTGTTTATAATTGCATTAATTTGTTGTGTAAATCTTGTACCATAGTTATTATTTATATATCACATCCTATATTCTTTCTTGGGCTCCTCCATGATGCTAACCACTGCCCTATACTCCGCATATTGATAAGACTGAGTTGGCTACCATAGATTCATTTAACTCATCAAAGTCCTCGTATATATGCTTCTACATCCTTATCTCCTTGTAGAGGTAATCCTCCATATGCTGACCACCGCCTTATCCTCCACATATTGATAAGAGTGAGTGAGCTACCATAGATGCATTTTTAAATCCAATGTACATCTTGGGGGAAAAAATAAGAATCATCTCATCAAAGTCATCGTATATTTGCTTCTATTATCTTATCCTTATAGAGATAATGGACATAATAGTAAGGGTGTTAGCAATAGATGGGGGATATTATGTGAATATCCAAAAAGGTGAGATGTAGAGGAGGCTACTAATTAGACTTATCTTCTTGTCTACATTATGAAGTTGTCTAGCCAAATAATATTTTAGTCCAATGAACCAGATTATCGATTTTTTTTCTATAAGATTTAAGCCCATTGAACCAAATTATCTATTTTTCTTTCTATAAGATTTAAGCCCATTGAACCAAATTATCAAAGACAAATATCTAACTTTTTTCCATACGTAAAGTGGAGGCTTAAAATGGATGATGATGGGGTGTATAATGTTTAAGGGCACAAAGAAGCTGAGCAAGAGAGTGCATAGTGAAAGCCAAAGGCATGGCCTATGTAAGAGAGCTTGCCAAAGTGGCATAGAAGCCAAAGTCAAACCCGTGTGACATTGTCAAAGTGGAAGTGAAAGTCAAAAGCATCAACGACAAAGTTGACTTGATTAAAAAGTCAAGGTATAACAGCTTGCGTGTTTTTTCAAACAAAATATGTGATTCCCTCAAATCAAATCGTGGAATTATCCTCGTTGCACCCATCTCATCTACTCGAAAAACTTCTTCTCTTGACTTTTTACTTCAAAAACCTTGACAAAGTTTTGGTGCTTGCACAAGGGTGTAACAATGTGTCAAAAGGTACACACATATAGCTATTGAACATTCAGTAACGTGATCAATATGGGAAAGAATTCAAGGAGAACTCATGATCATGAAGTGAAGTTGTCAATTTGCAGATTTGAAGAAGCAATTTCAAGATAAGATTATATGTTCGTCGTCCGGACATGATTAAGATTCTAGTTTGAGCAAAGATAAAGAGGTCACAAGACGTGAGAAATTACTCGCAAGTGAAAAACGATGGGTTCATGGACAAATAGAACCACACTTAATGAAGAAAGAAAAAGACAGGTTGCATGGGAAAGCAACATTCAAAAAAAAAAGGAACAAGAGCTACAAGTTTGTAAAAAGTGAGTTTAGGAGAGTAAGTCAACGTGAGAGAAGAAGAGTTGCAATAGAGGCTGGAGGAACAAGCCAATGTGCAAGCAAGACAGCAAGAAGTGCTTAACATTTTGGCACAAACACTAAAGATGAAAGAATCTAAATTAGAAGAGTAAGCTATAAATCTTAAAAAGAGAATACAAATTTGTAATAAAGAACCTAAGAAAAGGATGCAAGTGCATGACGATGTACACATTGATTTATCATGGGGTCAAGGCTAAGAAGAAGACCGCCACATTAGTAAACATCAGCATCATCAACAAGAAGAATTTGACAAATAAAGGAATGATTTATCATCATTGTCATAAGCCTGGTACGTCAAAATATTTTGTTATTCCTTGCATCGTGAGAAGCTTGTATGTTTTAATTATCGTGAGAAAGGACACATTGCACATCACTTTTCAAAAGGGAAAACTAGGGGCTGCTATATAGATTGAGAAAGATTGAACACATAGCTTAAAATTATCTTCAAAAGAATGCACTGTACATAGGACACATGATATGGCAAAGGAAGCTAGTGTCCACAAGATTGGACATATAGCCTAAAATTATCCTCAAAAGAATGTACTACACATAGGACACAGGATATTGAAAAGGAAGCTAGTGTTCACCGTGATCATGAATGTGGTCATGGAAGGACATGAAAGATGTGCAATCAAATGATGAGATTCACCATTCAACAAAAGTGAAAGCATCAAAAACATGTGACTCTAGGAATGTGTCACTGATCAACAAGGATGCTAAATTTAGGAAAATAGAAAACCATCATATGCATGAGACTTTCATATTCATGATTCATGGTCTCTATGGGAAGAAACAAAAAGGACATCGACAGTGATAAAAAATAATCAACAATTATGCAAGAGCAAAGAACAGGTTGACCATAATGTACATAGAAGCTTACTGTACTAAAAGCACCTAAGTAAAGCCTACATTCACATGTGGAAGTAATAACTTTTGAAAAAAAAACACTGACACTACTAGTTGGCATCAAATGCATTAACAAGAGAGAGAGAGAGAGAGAGAGAGAGAGAGAGAGAGAGAGAGAGAGGCACATCAAATACATCCCGCAAACAAGGCCATTAATTAAGTGATATGGCATCCTTTTAAAATTTCCTAAACTGCATGGATTTGCTAACTACTGCTAAATGTGTTGGGAGTCAGCCAACATTTACTAAGGTTTGCACATAAAACTGAGATAAAGCACAATGCACAAAAGAACATCGAGACATAGTATATTATTGTAGAACTATATTCATATTGTCTCTTATAAATGAGCGCCTTGCACATGTATATGTAGTGTTTACATATACATGAGCGCCTTGCACATGTATATGTAGTGTTTACATTGAAGATTTGAATCGGCACGTATGCCTTATTATTACATCTTTGCATAGTTCATCAATGTGCACTTGCCTAAAATTATAAGGGTATGTTAGCTGCTGCTAACACCTCTCGCACACCCAATGGGTCGGTCGACAGAACCCCTAGCACACACGGGTGGGTTGATTGAACAAAACCCCTAGCACACCCGATGGGTCAGACGAATGGAAGCCACTTTCCATCAATAGTAGACTAGTCTTTCATGGAAGAAGAAATATAATTGGGGTCCTCCGGATTTGGATCATCACCATCTGCCTTCGGATTACCGATACCCCAATGATGTTGCAAATTTCTATAGTGAATTTTCACCATTGTGGAATTTGGATGAGCTTCTTTGTAATGGGAATACATCTTTGTAGAATATGTACCATGAATAGTCCACCAATAAGCTATAGGGCTAGGCATGCTTGTATAAGCAAAGCCAATATTCGTTATTTCAAGAAAAAGATCCATCGGCTTTAGCATACCACCCTTCTGGTCATTTGATGGGTTTGATCGGCTGATCTAGATGATGACTTTCCACCCTATCTTTAGAACTCCTTTCTTGATTGCGCTCTGTCGATCTTCTGTCAACATTTTTCTTATCGCCCAGCGTATTGTGATAAAAATGCATTGATATCACTCCAGTTGCGAGCTAACGGAGTAGAGGCTTTTGAAAATGTATGGATCAAATGTTGTAAATATTATGCCTCCTGGAAGCAATCCTCTTTAAGACCTGACAGTCTACCCTCCCTCTGCAACAACTGCAAGCTCTGATTAGTTGCTCTTTCCTTGTCTAGCTGATCCACAACCTGTTGGTTTATAGTGTTAAATATTTGTTGCTTGGTCCCTGAGTGAAGTGCTAGGACAACTAAGTAGGATCCTATAGGGTTCTAACCGGGTGATGCACTGGCTCGCGGTTGCTAGGACACCCATGCGTGCGTCGAGGAAGATTCGGATGGATTGAAAAGAATGACTTTTGTGAATCGAATTTTGATATTGGATCTTGTTGGTTGACCAGCTGGTCTTCAACGGAGAGTCGAGCTGATATATTTTGTAATACAATGGACTCAATATTTTGGAGGATTATGATCAATAATACTATGCTTTTCATTGAAAGATTGTTTTAAAGACAGCCGAATCTGTTATAATGGCAATTTCATATTGGGTGTGTAAGTGGTATGCCAACTTTAAATTTTGCTTGAAGCGTCGGCTAGGGGGCTTGGGAACTCTTTTCCTCGATACCCGGGCAAAACATAACCAAATTTTCATAAAGGAATCCCACCAATACAGTGGTTGGGTGGTTGGCTAACCCATGGGCCACCGGTTAGGGTTAGGCTGGGGATCGAGGGATTCCTGTGATACAAATAAGTTACGATTAGTTATGTTAGTTAGATTAATTCCTAGGAAGACCCTTGATCTGTGGGAGGGAATCAGCGGGTGTGCCTCGTTAAAGGAGGAAAAAAGTAGTGATTCTATGGACCAAGTGCAAGTCTCTTCATTGATCTGACCATGTGACTTTAGGTTCGGTCGGATCATTTTGGATAGTAAGACTGACTCGTTAGATCAATTCTCCCGTTAGATAATTTTCCTGGTGGAATCGACTGTGCCTTCTGGGCGAGGGAAGTTTTTTCCGGGCTTGGAGGAACCGCTAGTCTCTTGTCCGGATATCCGTGGGGCGAGGCCCCGAGTGTGGATCCCTGCCCCGTGTGCGAGAGGCTGACGCTGCTTCCGCCGCTAGCGCCCTCGGAGGGGGCATCGGGAGGGGGCAGGGGTCTCACATGTATCCACCACATTGGCATCTTTGCCTAGTCATTTCCACCACAAATGACTAACATGAAAAACTGGGTAAACCTTGGAATGTTCTGGTAGAGCTAACTTGTAGGCAACTTCACCTACATGCTTAAGTATTGTGAAAGGTCCACAATACCTCAGTGACAACTTTGGCACTTTGCCCGACCTCAAAATTTCCAAACTCAAGGAACCTTGAGAAATACTTGGTCACCTTTTCAAATGTAACCACCCTACGGTCTTTGTCCGAATAATACTTGTAACAATCTTGGGCCCATTTAACATTTTCCGTAGCGATCTTTAGCATATCATTAAGATCTTGCACAAAATCTTTAACCTTTTTAATTTTTTCACTAGCTAATCCCCCAACTACTGGAGATCGGGGGGTTGAAAGCCATACATAAGCATGAAAGGACTAAAGCCTATTAGCGATGTGCTTCGCACTATTATAGGCAAATTCTAAAATTGGTAAATAATCTTCCCAATTCGTTTTCCATTTACTCACATATGCCCCTATAAGATTTAAGCCCATTGAACCAAATTATCAAAGACAAATATCTAACTTTTTTCCATACGTAAAGTGGAGGCTTAAAATGGATGATGATGGGGTGTATAATGTTTAAGGGCACAAAGAAGCTGAGCAAGAGAGTGCATAGTGAAAGCCAAAGGCATGGCCTATGTAAGAGAGCTTGCCAAAGTGGCATAGAAGCCAAAGTCGAACCCGTGTGACATTGTCAAAGTGGAAGTGAAAGTCAAAAGCATCAACGACAAAGTTGACTTGATTAAAAAGTCAAGGTATAACAGCTTGCGTGTTTTTTCAAACAAAATATGTGATTCCCTCAAATCAAATCGTGGAATTATCCTCGTTGCATGTATCTCATCTACTCGAAAAACTTCTTCTCTTGACCTTTTACTTCAAAAACCTTGACAAAGTTTTGGTGCTTGCACAAGGGTGTAACAATGTGTCAAAAGGTACACACATGTAGCTATTGAACATTCAGTAACGTGATCAATATGGGAAAGAATTCAAGGAGAACTCATGATCATGAAGTGAAGTTGTCAATTTGCAGATTTGAAGAAGCAATTTCAAGATAAGATTGTATGTTTGTCGTCCGGACATGATTAAGATTCTAGTTTGAGCAAAGATTTAGAGGTCACAAGACGTGAGAAATTACTCGCAAGTGAAAAACGATGGGTTCATGGACAAATAGAACCACACTTAATGAAGAAAGAAAAAGACAGGTTGCATGGGAAAGCAACATTCAAAAAAAAAAGGAACAAGAGCTACAAGTTTGTAAAAAGTGAGTTTAGGAGAGTAAGTCAAAGTGAGAGAAGAAGAGTTGCAATAGAGGCTGGAGGAACAAGCCAATGTGCAAGCATGCAAGACAGCAAGAAGTGCTTAACATTTTGGCACAAACACTAAAGATGAAAGAATCTAAATTAGAAGAGTAAGCTATAAATCTTAAAAAGAGAATACAAATTTGTAAGAACCTAAGAAAAGGATGCAAGTGCATGATGATGTACACATGGATTTATCATGGGGTCAAGGCTAAGAAGAAGACCGCCACATTAGTGAACATCAGCATCATCAACAAGAAGAATTTGACAAATAAAGGAATGATTTATCATCATTGTCATAAGCCTGGCACGTCAAAATATTTTGTTATTCCTTGCATCGTGAGAAGCTTGTATGCTTTAATTATCGTGAGAAAGGACACATTGCACATCACTTTTCAAAAGGGAAAACTAGGGGCTGCTATATAGATTGAGAAAGATTGAACACATAGCTTAAAATTATCTTCAAAAGAATGCACTGTACATAGGACACATGATATGGCAAAGGAAGCTAGTGTCCACAAGATTGGACATATAGCCTAAAATTATCCTCAAAAGAATGTACTACACATAGGACACAGAATATTGAAAAGGAACTTGTGTCCACCATGATCATGAATGTGGTCATGGAGAAGGACATGAAAGATGTGCAATCAAATGATGAGATTCACCATTCAACAAAAGTGAAAGCATCAAAAACATGTGACTCTAGGAATGTGTCACTAATCAACAAGGATGCTAAATTTAGGAAAATAGAAAACCATCATATGCATGAGACTTTCATATTCATGATTCATGGTCTCTATGGGAAGAAACAAAAAGGACATTGACAGTGATAAAAAATAATCAACAGTTATGCAAGAGCAAAGAATAGGTTGACCATAATGTACACAGAAGCTTACTCTACTAAAAGCACCTAAGTGGGAAAAAGCTTAAAGCCTACATGCACATGTGGAAGTAATAACTTTTGAAAAAAAAACACTAAAATTACTAGGTGTAAGTAATAAATTTTGGAAAAAAACACTGACACTACTAGTTGGCATCAAATGCATTAACGAGAGAGAGAGAGAGAGAGAGAGAGAGAGAGAGAGAGAGAGAGAGAGAGAGAGAGAGAGGCACATCAAATACATCCCGCAAACAAGGCCATTAATTAAGTGATATGGCATCCTTTTAAAATTTCCTAAACTGCATGGATTTGCTAACTACTGCTAAATGTGTTGGGAGTCAGCCAACATTTACTAAGGTTTGCACATAAAACTGAGATAAAGCACAATGCACAAAAGAACATCGAGACATAGTATATTATTGTAGAACTATATTCATATTGTCTCTTATAAATGAGCGCCTTGCACATGTATATGTAGTGTTTACATATACATGAGCGCCTTGCACATGTATATGTAGTGTTTACATTGAAGATTTGAATCGGCACGTATGCCTTATTATTACATCTTTGCATAGTTCATCAATGTGCACTTGCCTAAAATTATAAGGGTATGTTAGCTGCTGCTAACACCTCTCGCACACCCAATGGGTCGGTCGACAGAACCCCTAGCACACACGGGTGGGTTGATTGAACAAAACCCCTAGCACACCCGATGGGTCAGACGAATGGAAGCCACTTTCCATCAATAGTAGACTAGTCTTTCATGGAAGAAGAAATATAATTGGGGTCCTCCGGATTTGGATCATCACCATCTGCCTTCGGATTACCGATACCCCAATGATGTTGCAAATTTCTATAGTGAATTTTCACCATTGTGGAATTTGGATGAGCTTCTTTGTAATGGGAATACATCTTTGTAGAATATGTACCATGAATAGTCCACCAATAAGCTATAGGGCTAGGCATGCTTGTATAAGCAAAGCCAATATTCGTTATTTCAAGAAAAAGATCCATCGGCTTTAGCATACCACCCTTCTGGTCATTTGATGGGTTTGATCGGCTGATCTAGATGATGACTTTCCACCCTATCTTTAGAACTCCTTTCTTGATTGCGCTCTGTCGATCTTCTGTCAACATTTTTCTTATCGCCCAGCGTATTGTGATAAAAATGCATTGATATCACTCCAGTTGCAAGCTAACGGAGTAGAGGCTTTTGAAAATGTATGGATCAAATGTTGTAAATATTATGCCTCGTGGAAGCAATCCTCTTTAAGACCTGACAGTCTATCCTCCCTCTGCAACAACTGCAAGCTCTGATTAGTTGCTCTTTCCTTGTCTAGCTGATCCACAACCTGTTGGTTTATAGTGTTAAATATTTGTTGCTTGGTCCCTGAGTGAAGTGCTAGGACAACTAAGTAGGATCCTATAGGGTTCTAACCGGGTGATGCACTGGCTCGCGGTTGCTAGGACACCCATGCGTGCGTCGAGGAAGATTCGGATGGATTGAAAAGAATGACTTTTGTGAATCGAATTTTGATATTGGATCTTGTTGGTTGACCAGCTGGTCTTCAACGGAGAGTCGAGCTGATATATTTTGTAATACAATGGACTCAATATTTTGGAGGATTATGATCAATAATACTATGCTTTTCATTGAAAGATTGTTTTAAAGACAGCCGAATCTGTTATAATGGCAATTTCATATTGGGTGTGTAAGTGGTATGCCAACTTTAAATTTTGCTTGAAGCGTCGGCTAGGGGGCTTGGGAACTCTTTTCCTCGATACCCGGGCAAAACATAACCAAATTTTCATAAAGGAATCCCACCAATACAGTGGTTGGGTGGTTGGCTAACCCATGGGCCACCGGTTAGGGTTAGGCTGGGGATCGAGGGATTCCTGTGATACAAATAAGTTACGATTAGTTATGTTAGTTAGATTAATTCCTAGGAAGACCCTTGATCTGTGGGAGGGAATCAGCGGGTGTGCCTCGTTAAAGGAGGAAAAAAGCAGTGATTCTATGGACCAAGTGCAAGTCTCTTCATTGATCTGACCATGTGACTTTAGGTTCGGTCGGATCATTTTGGATAGTAAGACTGACTCGTTAGATCAATTCTCCCGTTAGATAATTTTCCTGGTGGAATCGACTGTGCCTTCTGGGCGAGGGAAGTTTTTTCCGGGCTTGGAGGAACCGCTAGTCTCTTGTCCGGATATCCGTGGGGCGAGGCCCCGAGTGTGGATCCCTGCCCCGTGTGCGAGAGGCTGACGCTGCTTCCGCCGCTAGCGCCCTCGGAGGGGGCATCGGGAGGGGGCAGGGGTCTCACATGTATCCACCACATTGGCATCTTTGCCTAGTCATTTCCACCACAAACGACTAACATGAAAAACTGGGTAAACCTTGGAATGTTCTGGTAGAGCTAACTTGTAGGCAACTTCACCTACATGCTTAAGTATTGTGAAAGGTCCACAATACCTCAGTGACAACTTTGGCACTTTGCCCGACCTCAAAATTTCCAAACTCAAGGAACCTTGAGAAATACTTGGTCACCTTTTCAAATGTAACCACCCTACGGTCTTTGTCCGAATAATACTTGTAACAATCTTGGGCCCATTTAACATTTTTCGTAGCGATCTTTAGCATATCATTAAGATCTTGCACAAAATCTTTAACCTTTTTAATTTTTTCAGTAGCTAATCCCCCAACTACTGGAGATCGGGGGGTTGAAAGCCATACATAAGCATGAAAGGACTAAAGCCTATTAGCGATGTGCTTCGCACTATTATAGGCAAATTCTAAAATTGGTAAATAATCTTCCCAATTCGTTTTCCATTTACTCACATATGCCCCTATAAGATTTAAGCCCATTGAACCAAATTATCAAAGACAAATATCTAACTTTTTTCCATACGTAAAGTGGAGGCTTAAAATGGATGATGATGGGGTGTATAATGTTTAAGGGCACAAAGAAGCTGAGCAAGAGAGTGCATAGTGAAAGCCAAAGGCATGGCCTATGTAAGAGAGCTTGCCAAAGTGGCATAGAAGCCAAAGTCGAACCCGTGTGACATTGTCAAAGTGGAAGTGAAAGTCAAAAGCATCAACGACAAAGTTGACTTGATTAAAAAGTCAAGGTATAACAGCTTGCGTGTTTTTTCAAACAAAATATGTGATTCCCTCAAATCAAATCGTGGAATTATCCTCGTTGCATGTATCTCATCTACTCGAAAAACTTCTTCTCTTGACCTTTTACTTCAAAAACCTTGACAAAGTTTTGGTGCTTGCACAAGGGTGTAACAATGTGTCAAAAGGTACACACATGTAGCTATTGAACATTCAGTAACGTGATCAATATGGGAAAGAATTCAAGGAGAACTCATGATCATGAAGTGAAGTTGTCAATTTGCAGATTTGAAGAAGCAATTTCAAGATAAGATTGTATGTTTGTCGTCCGGACATGATTAAGATTCTAGTTTGAGCAAAGATAAAGAGGTCACAAGACGTGAGAAATTACTCGCAAGTGAAAAACGATGGGTTCATGGACAAATAGAACCACACTTAATGAAGAAAGAAAAAGACAGGTTGCATGGGAAAGCAACATTCAAAAAAAAAAGGAACAAGAGCTACAAGTTTGTAAAAAGTGAGTTTAGGAGAGTAAGTCAAAGTGAGAGAAGAAGAGTTGCAATAGAGGCTGGAGGAACAAGCCAATGTGCAAGCATGCAAGACAGCAAGAAGTGCTTAACATTTTGGCACAAACACTAAAGATGAAAGAATCTAAATTAGAAGAGTAAGCTATAAATCTTAAAAAGAGAATACAAATTTGTAAGAACCTAAGAAAAGGATGCAAGTGCATGATGATGTACACATGGATTTATCATGGGGTCAAGGCTAAGAAGAAGACCGCCACATTAGTGAACATCAGCATCATCAACAAGAAGAATTTGACAAATAAAGGAATGATTTATCATCATTGTCATAAGCCTGGCATGTCAAAATATTTTGTTATTCCTTGCATCGTGAGAAGCTTGTATGCTTTAATTATCGTGAGAAAGGACACATTGCACATCACTTTTCAAAAGGGAAAACTAGGGGCTGCTATATAGATTGAGAAAGATTGAACACATAGCTTAAAATTATCTTCAAAAGAATGCACTGTACATAGGACACATGATATGGCAAAGGAAGCTAGTGTCCACAAGATTGGACATATAGCCTAAAATTATCCTCAAAAGAATGTACTACACATAGGACACAGAATATTGAAAAGGAACTTGTGTCCACCATGATCATGAATGTGGTCATGGAGAAGGACATGAAATATGTGCAATCAAATGATGAGATTCACCATTCAACAAAAGTGAAAGCATCAAAAACATGTGACTCTAGGAATGTGTCACTAATCAACAAGGATGCTAAATTTAGGAAAATAGAAAACCATCATATGCATGAGACTTTCATATTCATGATTCATGGTCTCTATGGGAAGAAACAAAAAGGACATTGACAGTGATAAAAAATAATCAACAGTTATGCAAGAGCAAAGAATAGGTTGACCATAATGTACACAGAAGCTTACTCTACTAAAAGCACCTAAGTGGGAAAAAGCTTAAAGCCTACATGCACATGTGGAAGTAATAACTTTTGAAAAAAAAAACACTAAAATTACTAGGTGTAAGTAATAAATTTTGGAAAAAAACACTGACACTACTAGTTGGCATCAAATGCATTAACAAGAGAGAGAGAGAGAGAGAGAGAGAGAGAGAGAGAGAGGCACATCAAATACATCCCGCAAACAAGGCCATTAATTAGGTGATATGGCATCCTTTTAAAATTTCCTAAACTGCATGGATTTGCTAACTACTGCTAAATGTGTTGGGAGTCAGCCAACATTTACTAAGGTTTGCACATAAAACTGAGATAAAGCACAATGCACAAAAGAACATCGAGACATAGTATATTATTGTAGAACTATATTCATATTGTCTCTTATAAATGAGCGCCTTGCACATGTATATGTAGTGTTTACATATACATGAGCGCCTTGCACATGTATATGTAGTGTTTACATTGAAGATTTGAATCGGCACGTATGCCTTATTATTACATCTTTGCATAGTTCATCAATGTGCACTTGCCTAAAATTATAAGGGTATGTTAGCTGCTGCTAACACCTCTCGCACACCCAATGGGTCGGTCGACAGAACCCCTAGCACACACGGGTGGGTTGATTGAACAAAACCCCTAGCACACCCGATGGGTCAGACGAATGGAAGCCACTTTCCATCAATAGTAGACTAGTCTTTCATGGAAGAAGAAATATAATTGGGGTCCTCCGGATTTGGATCATCACCATCTGCCTTCGGATTACCGATACCCCAATGATGTTGCAAATTTCTATAGTGAATTTTCACCATTGTGGAATTTGGATGAGCTTCTTTGTAATGGGAATACATCTTTGTAGAATATGTACCATGAATAGTCCACCAATAAGCTATAGGGCTAGGCATGCTTGTATAAGCAAAGCCAATATTCGTTATTTCAAGAAAAAGATCCATCGGCTTTAGCATACCACCCTTCTGGTCATTTGATGGGTTTGATCGGCTGATCTAGATGATGACTTTCCACCCTATCTTTAGAACTCCTTTCTTGATTGCGCTCTGTCGATCTTCTGTCAACATTTTTCTTATCGCCCAGCGTATTGTGATAAAAATGCATTGATATCACTCCAGTTGCAAGCTAACGGAGTAGAGGCTTTTGAAAATGTATGGATCAAATGTTGTAAATATTATGCCTCGTGGAAGCAATCCTCTTTAAGACCTGACAGTCTATCCTCCCTCTGCAACAACTGCAAGCTCTGATTAGTTGCTCTTTCCTTGTCTAGCTGATCCACAACCTGTTGGTTTATAGTGTTAAATATTTGTTGCTTGGTCCCTGAGTGAAGTGCTAGGACAACTAAGTAGGATCCTATAGGGTTCTAACCGGGTGATGCACTGGCTCGCGGTTGCTAGGACACCCATGCGTGCGTCGAGGAAGATTCGGATGGATTGAAAAGAATGACTTTTGTGAATCGAATTTTGATATTGGATCTTGTTGGTTGACCAGCTGGTCTTCAACGGAGAGTCGAGCTGATATATTTTGTAATACAATGGACTCAATATTTTGGAGGATTATGATCAATAATACTATGCTTTTCATTGAAAGATTGTTTTAAAGACAGCCGAATCTGTTATAATGGCAATTTCATATTGGGTGTGTAAGTGGTATGCCAACTTTAAATTTTGCTTGAAGCGTCGGCTAGGGGGCTTGGGAACTCTTTTCCTCGATACCCGGGCAAAACATAACCAAATTTTCATAAAGGAATCCCACCAATACAGTGGTTGGGTGGTTGGCTAACCCATGGGCCACCGGTTAGGGTTAGGCTGGGGATCGAGGGATTCCTGTGATACAAATAAGTTACGATTAGTTATGTTAGTTAGATTAATTCCTAGGAAGACCCTTGATCTGTGGGAGGGAATCAGCGGGTGTGCCTCGTTAAAGGAGGAAAAAAGCAGTGATTCTATGGACCAAGTGCAAGTCTCTTCATTGATCTGACCATGTGACTTTAGGTTCGGTCGGATCATTTTGGATAGTAAGACTGACTCGTTAGATCAATTCTCCCGTTAGATAATTTTCCTGGTGGAATCGACTGTGCCTTCTGGGCGAGGGAAGTTTTTTCCGGGCTTGGAGGAACCGCTAGTCTCTTGTCCGGATATCCGTGGGGCGAGGCCCCGAGTGTGGATCCCTGCCCCGTGTGCGAGAGGCTGACGCTGCTTCCGTCGCTAGCGCCCTCGGAGGGGGCATCGGGAGGGGGCAGGGGTCTCACATGTATCCACCACATTGGCATCTTTGCCTAGTCATTTCCACCACAAACGACTAACATGAAAAACTGGGTAAACCTTGGAATGTTCTGGTAGAGCTAACTTGTAGGCAACTTCACCTACATGCTTAAGTATTGTGAAAGGTCCACAATACCTCAGTGACAACTTTGGCACTTTGCCCGACCTCAAAATTTCCAAACTCAAGGAACCTTGAGAAATACTTGGTCACCTTTTCAAATGTAACCACCCTACGGTCTTTGTCCGAATAATACTTGTAACAATCTTGGGCCCATTTAACATTTTCCGTAGCGATCTTTAGCATATCATTAAGATCTTGCACAAAATCTTTAACCTTTTTAATTTTTTCAGTAGCTAATCCCCCAACTACTGGAGATCGGGGGGTTGAAAGCCATACATAAGCATGAAAGGACTAAAGCCTATTAGCGATGTGCTTCGCACTATTATAGGCAAATTCTAAAATTGGTAAATAATCTTCCCAATTCGTTTTCCATTTACTCACATATGCCCCTATAAGATTTAAGCCCATTGAACCAAATTATCAAAGACAAATATCTAACTTTTTTCCATACGTAAAGTGGAGGCTTAAAATGGATGATGATGGGGTGTATAATGTTTAAGGGCACAAAGAAGCTGAGCAAGAGAGTGCATAGTGAAAGCCAAAGGCATGGCCTATGTAAGAGAGCTTGCCAAAGTGGCATAGAAGCCAAAGTCAAACCCGTGTGACATTGTCAAAGTGGAAGTGAAAGTCAAAAGCATCAACGACAAAGTTGACTTGATTAAAAAGTCAAGGTATAACAGTTTGCGTGTTTTTTCAAACAAAATATGTGATTCCCTCAAATCAAATCGTGGAATTATCCTCGTTGCATGCATCTCATCTACTCGAAAAACTTCTTCTCTTGACCTTTTACTTCAAAAACCTTGACAAAGTTTTGGTGCTTGCACAAGGGTGTAACAATGTGTCAAAAGGTACACACATGTAGCTATTGAACATTCAGTAACGTGATCAATATGGGAAAGAATTCAAGGAGAACTCATGATCATGAAGTGAAGTTGTCAATTTGCAGATTTGAAGAAGCAATTTCAAGATAAGATTGTATGTTTGTCGTCCGGACATGATTAAGATTCTAGTTTGAGCAAAGATAAAGAGGTCACAAGACGTGAGAAATTACTCGCAAGTGAAAAACGATGGGTTCATGGACAAATAGAACCACACTTAATGAAGAAAGAAAAAGACAGGTTGCATGGGAAAGCAACATTCAAAAAAAAAAGGAACAAGAGCTACAAGTTTGTAAAAAGTGAGTTTAGGAGAGTAAGTCAAAGTGAGAGAAGAAGAGTTGCAATAGAGGCTGGAGGAACAAGCCAATGTGCAAGCATGCAAGACAGCAAGAAGTGCTTAACATTTTGGCACAAACACTAAAGATGAAAGAATCTAAATTAGAAGAGTAAGCTATAAATCTTAAAAAGAGAATACAAATTTGTAAGAACCTAAGAAAAGGATGCAAGTGCATGATGATGTACACATGGATTTATCATGGGGTCAAGGCTAAGAAGAAGACCGCCACATTAGTGAACATCAGCATCATCAACAAGAAGAATTTGACAAATAAAGGAATGATTTATCATCATTGTCATAAGCCTGGCACGTCAAAATATTTTGTTATTCCTTGCATCGTGAGAAGCTTGTATGCTTTAATTATCGTGAGAAAGGACACATTGCACATCACTTTTCAAAAGGGAAAACTAGGGGCTGCTATATAGATTGAGAAAGATTGAACACATAGCTTAAAATTATCTTCAAAAGAATGCACTGTACATAGGACACATGATATGGCAAAGGAAGCTAGTGTCCACAAGATTGGACATATAGCCTAAAATTATCCTCAAAAGAATGTACTACACATAGGACACAGAATATTGAAAAGGAACTTGTGTCCACCATGATCATGAATGTGGTCATGGAGAAGGACATGAAAGATGTGCAATCAAATGATGAGATTCACCATTCAACAAAAGTGAAAGCATCAAAAACATGTGACTCTAGGAATGTGTCACTAATCAACAAGGATGCTAAATTTAGGAAAATAGAAAACCATCATATGCATGAGACTTTCATATTCATGATTCATGGTCTCTATGGGAAGAAACAAAAAGGACATTGACAGTGATAAAAAATAATCAACAGTTATGCAAGAGCAAAGAATAGGTTGACCATAATGTACACAGAAGCTTACTCTACTAAAAGCACCTAAGTGGGAAAAAGCTTAAAGCCTACATGCACATGTGGAAGTAATAACTTTTGAAAAAAAAACACTAAAATTACTAGGTGTAAGTAATAAATTTTGGAAAAAAACACTGACACTACTAGTTGGCATCAAATGCATTAACAAGAGAGAGAGAGAGAGAGAGAGAGAGAGAGAGAGAGAGAGAGAGGCACATCAAATACATCCCGCAAACAAGGCCATTAATTAAGTGATATGGCATCCTTTTAAAATTTCCTAAACTGCATGGATTTGCTAACTACTGCTAAATGTGTTGGGAGTCAGCCAACATTTACTAAGGTTTGCACATAAAACTGAGATAAAGCACAATGCACAAAAGAACATCGAGACATAGTATATTATTGTAGAACTATATTCATATTGTCTCTTATAAATGAGCGCCTTGCACATGTATATGTAGTGTTTACATATACATGAGCGCCTTGCACATGTATATGTAGTGTTTACATTGAAGATTTGAATCGGCACGTATGCCTTATTATTACATCTTTGCATAGTTCATCAATGTGCACTTGCCTAAAATTATAAGGGTATGTTAGCTGCTGCTAACACCTCTCGCACACCCAATGGGTCGGTCGACAGAACCCCTAGCACACACGGGTGGGTTGATTGAACAAAACCCCTAGCACACCCGATGGGTCAGACGAATGGAAGCCACTTTCCATCAATAGTAGACTAGTCTTTCATGGAAGAAGAAATATAATTGGGGTCCTCCGGATTTGGATCATCACCATCTGCCTTCGGATTACCGATACCCCAATGATGTTGCAAATTTCTATAGTGAATTTTCACCATTGTGGAATTTGGATGAGCTTCTTTGTAATGGGAATACATCTTTGTAGAATATGTACCATGAATAGTCCACCAATAAGCTATAGGGCTAGGCATGCTTGTATAAGCAAAGCCAATATTCGTTATTTCAAGAAAAAGATCCATCGGCTTTAGCATACCACCCTTCTGGTCATTTGATGGGTTTGATCGGCTGATCTAGATGATGACTTTCCACCCTATCTTTAGAACTCCTTTCTTGATTGCGCTCTGTCGATCTTCTGTCAACATTTTTCTTATCGCCCAGCGTATTGTGATAAAAATGCATTGATATCACTCCAGTTGCAAGCTAACGGAGTAGAGGCTTTTGAAAATGTATGGATCAAATGTTGTAAATATTATGCCTCGTGGAAGCAATCCTCTTTAAGACCTGACAGTCTATCCTCCCTCTGCAACAACTGCAAGCTCTGATTAGTTGCTCTTTCCTTGTCTAGCTGATCCACAACCTGTTGGTTTATAGTGTTAAATATTTGTTGCTTGGTCCCTGAGTGAAGTGCTAGGACAACTAAGTAGGATCCTATAGGGTTCTAACCGGGTGATGCACTGGCTCGCGGTTGCTAGGACACCCATGCGTGCGTCGAGGAAGATTCGGATGGATTGAAAAGAATGACTTTTGTGAATCGAATTTTGATATTGGATCTTGTTGGTTGACCAGCTGGTCTTCAACGGAGAGTCGAGCTGATATATTTTGTAATACAATGGACTCAATATTTTGGAGGATTATGATCAATAATACTATGCTTTTCATTGAAAGATTGTTTTAAAGACAGCCGAATCTGTTATAATGGCAATTTCATATTGGGTGTGTAAGTGGTATGCCAACTTTAAATTTTGCTTGAAGCGTCGGCTAGGGGGCTTGGGAACTCTTTTCCTCGATACCCGGGCAAAACATAACCAAATTTTCATAAAGGAATCCCACCAATACAGTGGTTGGGTGGTTGGCTAACCCATGGGCCACCGGTTAGGGTTAGGCTGGGGATCGAGGGATTCCTGTGATACAAATAAGTTACGATTAGTTATGTTAGTTAGATTAATTCCTAGGAAGACCCTTGATCTGTGGGAGGGAATCAGCGGGTGTGCCTCGTTAAAGGAGGAAAAAAGCAGTGATTCTATGGACCAAGTGCAAGTCTCTTCATTGATCTGACCATGTGACTTTAGGTTCGGTCGGATCATTTTGGATAGTAAGACTGACTCGTTAGATCAATTCTCCCGTTAGATAATTTTCCTGGTGGAATCGACTGTGCCTTCTGGGCGAGGGAAGTTTTTTCCGGGCTTGGAGGAACCGCTAGTCTCTTGTCCGGATATCCGTGGGGCGAGGCCCCGAGTGTGGATCCCTGCCCCGTGTGCGAGAGGCTGACGCTGCTTCCGCCGCTAGCGCCCTCGGAGGGGGCATCGGGAGGGGGCAGGGGTCTCACATGTATCCACCACATTGGCATCTTTGCCTAGTCATTTCCACCACAAACGACTAACATGAAAAACTGGGTAAACCTTGGAATGTTCTGGTAGAGCTAACTTGTAGGCAACTTCACCTACATGCTTAAGTATTGTGAAAGGTCCACAATACCTCAGTGACAACTTTGGCACTTTGCCCGACCTCAAAATTTCCAAACTCAAGGAACCTTGAGAAATACTTGGTCACCTTTTCAAATGTAACCACCCTACGGTCTTTGTCCGAATAATACTTGTAACAATCTTGGGCCCATTTAACATTTTTCGTAGCGATCTTTAGCATATCATTAAGATCTTGCACAAAATCTTTAACCTTTTTAATTTTTTCAGTAGCTAATCCCCCAACTACTGGAGATCGGGGGGTTGAAAGCCATACATAAGCATGAAAGGACTAAAGCCTATTAGCGATGTGCTTCGCACTATTATAGGCAAATTCTAAAATTGGTAAATAATCTTCCCAATTCGTTTTCCATTTACTCACATATGCCCCTATAAGATTTAAGCCCATTGAACCAAATTATCAAAGACAAATATCTAACTTTTTTCCATACGTAAAGTGGAGGCTTAAAATGGATGATGATGGGGTGTATAATGTTTAAGGGCACAAAGAAGCTGAGCAAGAGAGTGCATAGTGAAAGCCAAAGGCATGGCCTATGTAAGAGAGCTTGCCAAAGTGGCATAGAAGCCAAAGTCAAACCCGTGTGACATTGTCAAAGTGGAAGTGAAAGTCAAAAGCATCAACGACAAAGTTGACTTGATTAAAAAGTCAAGGTATAACAGTTTGCATGTTTTTTCAAACAAAATATGTGATTCCCTCAAATCAAATCGTGGAATTATCCTCGTTGCATGCATCTCATCTACTCGAAAAACTTCTTCTCTTGACCTTTTACTTCAAAAACCTTGACAAAGTTTTGGTGCTTGCACAAGGGTGTAACAATGTGTCAAAAGGTACACACATATAGCTATTGAACATTCAGTAACGTGATCAATATGGGAAAGAATTCAAGGAGAACTCATGATCATGAAGTGAAGTTGTCAATTTGCAGATTTGAAGAAGCAATTTCAAGATAAGATTGTATGTTTGTCGTCCGGACATGATTAAGATTCTAGTTTGAGCAAAGATAAAGAGGTCACAAGACGTGAGAAATTACTCGCAAGTGAAAAACGATGGGTTCATGGACAAATAGAACCACACTTAATGAAGAAAGAAAAAGACAGGTTGCATGGGAAAGCAACATTCAAAAAAAAAAGGAACAAGAGCTACAAGTTTGTAAAAAGTGAGTTTAGGAGAGTAAGTCAAAGTGAGAGAAGAAGAGTTGCAATAGAGGCTGGAGGAACAAGCCAATGTGCAAGCATGCAAGACAGCAAGAAGTGCTTAACATTTTGGCACAAACACTAAAGATGAAAGAATCTAAATTAGAAGAGTAAGCTATAAATCTTAAAAAGAGAATACAAATTTGTAAGAACCTAAGAAAAGGATGCAAGTGCATGATGATGTACACATGGATTTATCATGGGGTCAAGGCTAAGAAGAAGACCGCCACATTAGTGAACATCAGCATCATCAACAAGAAGAATTTGACAAATAAAGGAATGATTTATCATCATTGTCATAAGCCTGGCACGTCAAAATATTTTGTTATTCCTTGCATCGTGAGAAGCTTGTATGCTTTAATTATCGTGAGAAAGGACACATTGCACATCACTTTTCAAAAGGGAAAACTAGGGGCTGCTATATAGATTGAGAAAGATTGAACACATAGCTTAAAATTATCTTCAAAAGAATGCACTGTACATAGGACACATGATATGGCAAAGGAAGCTAGTGTCCACAAGATTGGACATATAGCCTAAAATTATCCTCAAAAGAATGTACTACACATAGGACACAGAATATTGAAAAGGAACTTGTGTCCACCATGATCATGAATGTGGTCATGGAGAAGGACATGAAAGATGTGCAATCAAATGATGAGATTCACCATTCAACAAAAGTGAAAGCATCAAAAACATGTGACTCTAGGAATGTGTCACTAATCAACAAGGATGCTAAATTTAGGAAAATAGAAAACCATCATATGCATGAGACTTTCATATTCATGATTCATGGTCTCTATGGGAAGAAACAAAAAGGACATTGACAGTGATAAAAAATAATCAACAGTTATGCAAGAGCAAAGAATAGGTTGACCATAATGTACACAGAAGCTTACTCTACTAAAAGCACCTAAGTGGGAAAAAGCTTAAAGCCTACATGCACATGTGGAAGTAATAACTTTTGAAAAAAAAACACTAAAATTACTAGGTGTAAGTAATAAATTTTGGAAAAAAACACTGACACTACTAGTTGGCATCAAATGCATTAACAAGAGAGAGAGAGAGAGAGAGAGAGAGAGAGAGAGAGAGAGAGGCACATCAAATACATCCCGCAAACAAGGCCATTAATTAAGTGATATGGCATCCTTTTAAAATTTCCTAAACTGCATGGATTTGCTAACTACTGCTAAATGTGTTGGGAGTCAGCCAACATTTACTAAGGTTTGCACATAAAACTGAGATAAAGCACAATGCACAAAAGAACATCGAGACATAGTATATTATTGTAGAACTATATTCATATTGTCTCTTATAAATGAGCGCCTTGCACATGTATATGTAGTGTTTACATATACATGAGCGCCTTGCACATGTATATGTAGTGTTTACATTGAAGATTTGAATCGGCACGTATGCCTTATTATTACATCTTTGCATAGTTCATCAATGTGCACTTGCCTAAAATTATAAGGGTATGTTAGCTGCTGCTAACACCTCTCGCACACCCAATGGGTCGGTCGACAGAACCCCTAGCACACACGGGTGGGTTGATTGAACAAAACCCCTAGCACACCCGATGGGTCAGACGAATGGAAGCCACTTTCCATCAATAGTAGACTAGTCTTTCATGGAAGAAGAAATATAATTGGGGTCCTCCGGATTTGGATCATCACCATCTGCCTTCGGATTACCGATACCCCAATGATGTTGCAAATTTCTATAGTGAATTTTCACCATTGTGGAATTTGGATGAGCTTCTTTGTAATGGGAATACATCTTTGTAGAATATGTACCATGAATAGTCCACCAATAAGCTATAGGGCTAGGCATGCTTGTATAAGCAAAGCCAATATTCGTTATTTCAAGAAAAAGATCCATCGGCTTTAGCATACCACCCTTCTGGTCATTTGATGGGTTTGATCGGCTGATCTAGATGATGACTTTCCACCCTATCTTTAGAACTCCTTTCTTGATTGCGCTCTGTCGATCTTCTGTCAACATTTTTCTTATCGCCCAGCGTATTGTGATAAAAATGCATTGATATCACTCCAGTTGCAAGCTAACGGAGTAGAGGCTTTTGAAAATGTATGGATCAAATGTTGTAAATATTATGCCTCGTGGAAGCAATCCTCTTTAAGACCTGACAGTCTATCCTCCCTCTGCAACAACTGCAAGCTCTGATTAGTTGCTCTTTCCTTGTCTAGCTGATCCACAACCTGTTGGTTTATAGTGTTAAATATTTGTTGCTTGGTCCCTGAGTGAAGTGCTAGGACAACTAAGTAGGATCCTATAGGGTTCTAACCGGGTGATGCACTGGCTCGCGGTTGCTAGGACACCCATGCGTGCGTCGAGGAAGATTCGGATGGATTGAAAAGAATGACTTTTGTGAATCGAATTTTGATATTGGATCTTGTTGGTTGACCAGCTGGTCTTCAACGGAGAGTCGAGCTGATATATTTTGTAATACAATGGACTCAATATTTTGGAGGATTATGATCAATAATACTATGCTTTTCATTGAAAGATTGTTTTAAAGACAGCCGAATCTGTTATAATGGCAATTTCATATTGGGTGTGTAAGTGGTATGCCAACTTTAAATTTTGCTTGAAGCGTCGGCTAGGGGGCTTGGGAACTCTTTTCCTCGATACCCGGGCAAAACATAACCAAATTTTCATAAAGGAATCCCACCAATACAGTGGTTGGGTGGTTGGCTAACCCATGGGCCACCGGTTAGGGTTAGGCTGGGGATCGAGGGATTCCTGTGATACAAATAAGTTACGATTAGTTATGTTAGTTAGATTAATTCCTAGGAAGACCCTTGATCTGTGGGAGGGAATCAGCGGGTGTGCCTCGTTAAAGGAGGAAAAAAGCAGTGATTCTATGGACCAAGTGCAAGTCTCTTCATTGATCTGACCATGTGACTTTAGGTTCGGTCGGATCATTTTGGATAGTAAGACTGACTCGTTAGATCAATTCTCCCGTTAGATAATTTTCCTGGTGGAATCGACTGTGCCTTCTGGGCGAGGGAAGTTTTTTCCGGGCTTGGAGGAACCGCTAGTCTCTTGTCCGGATATCCGTGGGGCGAGGCCCCGAGTGTGGATCCCTGCCCCGTGTGCGAGAGGCTGACGCTGCTTCCGCCGCTAGCGCCCTCGGAGGGGGCATCGGGAGGGGGCAGGGGTCTCACATGTATCCACCACATTGGCATCTTTGCCTAGTCATTTCCACCACAAACGACTAACATGAAAAACTGGGTAAACCTTGGAATGTTCTGGTAGAGCTAACTTGTAGGCAACTTCACCTACATGCTTAAGTATTGTGAAAGGTCCACAATACCTCAGTGACAACTTTGGCACTTTGCCCGACCTCAAAATTTCCAAACTCAAGGAACCTTGAGAAATACTTGGTCACCTTTTCAAATGTAACCACCCTACGGTCTTTGTCCGAATAATACTTGTAACAATCTTGGGCCCATTTAACATTTTTCGTAGCGATCTTTAGCATATCATTAAGATCTTGCACAAAATCTTTAACCTTTTTAATTTTTTCAGTAGCTAATCCCCCAACTACTGGAGATCGGGGGGTTGAAAGCCATACATAAGCATGAAAGGACTAAAGCCTATTAGCGATGTGCTTCGCACTATTATAGGCAAATTCTAAAATTGGTAAATAATCTTCCCAATTCGTTTTCCATTTACTCACATATGCCCCTATAAGATTTAAGCCCATTGAACCAAATTATCAAAGACAAATATCTAACTTTTTTCCATACGTAAAGTGGAGGCTTAAAATGGATGATGATGGGGTGTATAATGTTTAAGGGCACAAAGAAGCTGAGCAAGAGAGTGCATAGTGAAAGCCAAAGGCATGGCCTATGTAAGAGAGCTTGCCAAAGTGGCATAGAAGCCAAAGTCAAACCCGTGTGACATTGTCAAAGTGGAAGTGAAAGTCAAAAGCATCAACGACAAAGTTGACTTGATTAAAAAGTCAAGGTATAACAGTTTGCATGTTTTTTCAAACAAAATATGTGATTCCCTCAAATCAAATCGTGGAATTATCCTCGTTGCATGCATCTCATCTACTCGAAAAACTTCTTCTCTTGACCTTTTACTTCAAAAACCTTGACAAAGTTTTGGTGCTTGCACAAGGGTGTAACAATGTGTCAAAAGGTACACACATATAGCTATTGAACATTCAGTAACGTGATCAATATGGGAAAGAATTCAAGGAGAACTCATGATCATGAAGTGAAGTTGTCAATTTGCAGATTTGAAGAAGCAATTTCAAGATAAGATTGTATGTTTGTCGTCCGGACATGATTAAGATTCTAGTTTGAGCAAAGATAAAGAGGTCACAAGACGTGAGAAATTACTCGCAAGTGAAAAACGATGGGTTCATGGACAAATAGAACCACACTTAATGAAGAAAGAAAAAGACAGGTTGCATGGGAAAGCAACATTCAAAAAAAAAAGGAACAAGAGCTACAAGTTTGTAAAAAGTGAGTTTAGGAGAGTAAGTCAAAGTGAGAGAAGAAGAGTTGCAATAGAGGCTGGAGGAACAAGCCAATGTGCAAGCATGCAAGACAGCAAGAAGTGCTTAACATTTTGGCACAAACACTAAAGATGAAAGAATCTAAATTAGAAGAGTAAGCTATAAATCTTAAAAAGAGAATACAAATTTGTAAGAACCTAAGAAAAGGATGCAAGTGCATGATGATGTACACATGGATTTATCATGGGGTCAAGGCTAAGAAGAAGACCGCCACATTAGTGAACATCAGCATCATCAACAAGAAGAATTTGACAAATAAAGGAATGATTTATCATCATTGTCATAAGCCTGGCACGTCAAAATATTTTGTTATTCCTTGCATCGTGAGAAGCTTGTATGCTTTAATTATCGTGAGAAAGGACACATTGCACATCACTTTTCAAAAGGGAAAACTAGGGGCTGCTATATAGATTGAGAAAGATTGAACACATAGCTTAAAATTATCTTCAAAAGAATGCACTGTACATAGGACACATGATATGGCAAAGGAAGCTAGTGTCCACAAGATTGGACATATAGCCTAAAATTATCCTCAAAAGAATGTACTACACATAGGACACAGAATATTGAAAAGGAACTTGTGTCCACCATGATCATGAATGTGGTCATGGAGAAGGACATGAAAGATGTGCAATCAAATGATGAGATTCACCATTCAACAAAAGTGAAAGCATCAAAAACATGTGACTCTAGGAATGTGTCACTAATCAACAAGGATGCTAAATTTAGGAAAATAGAAAACCATCATATGCATGAGACTTTCATATTCATGATTCATGGTCTCTATGGGAAGAAACAAAAAGGACATTGACAGTGATAAAAAATAATCAACAGTTATGCAAGAGCAAAGAATAGGTTGACCATAATGTACACAGAAGCTTACTCTACTAAAAGCACCTAAGTGGGAAAAAGCTTAAAGCCTACATGCACATGTGGAAGTAATAACTTTTGAAAAAAAAACACTAAAATTACTAGGTGTAAGTAATAAATTTTGGAAAAAAACACTGACACTACTAGTTGGCATCAAATGCATTAACGAGAGAGAGAGAGAGAGAGAGAGAGAGAGAGAGAGAGAGAGAGAGAGAGAGAGAGAGAGAGGCACATCAAATACATCCCGCAAACAAGGCCATTAATTAAGTGATATGGCATCCTTTTAAAATTTCCTAAACTGCATGGATTTGCTAACTACTGCTAAATGTGTTGGGAGTCAGCCAACATTTACTAAGGTTTGCACATAAAACTGAGATAAAGCACAATGCACAAAAGAACATCGAGACATAGTATATTATTGTAGAACTATATTCATATTGTCTCTTATAAATGAGCGCCTTGCACATGTATATGTAGTGTTTACATATACATGAGCGCCTTGCACATGTATATGTAGTGTTTACATTGAAGATTTGAATCGGCACGTATGCCTTATTATTACATCTTTGCATAGTTCATCAATGTGCACTTGCCTAAAATTATAAGGGTATGTTAGCTGCTGCTAACACCTCTCGCACACCCAATGGGTCGGTCGTCGACAGAACCCCTAGCACACACGGGTGGGTTGATTGAACAAAACCCCTAGCACACCCGATGGGTCAGACGAATGGAAGCCACTTTCCATCAATAGTAGACTAGTCTTTCATGGAAGAAGAAATATAATTGGGGTCCTCCGGATTTGGATCATCACCATCTGCCTTCGGATTACCGATACCCCAATGATGTTGCAAATTTCTATAGTGAATTTTCACCATTGTGGAATTTGGATGAGCTTCTTTGTAATGGGAATACATCTTTGTAGAATATGTACCATGAATAGTCCACCAATAAGCTATAGGGCTAGGCATGCTTGTATAAGCAAAGCCAATATTCGTTATTTCAAGAAAAAGATCCATCGGCTTTAGCATACCACCCTTCTGGTCATTTGATGGGTTTGATCGGCTGATCTAGATGATGACTTTCCACCCTATCTTTAGAACTCCTTTCTTGATTGCGCTCTGTCGATCTTCTGTCAACATTTTTCTTATCGCCCAGCGTATTGTGATAAAAATGCATTGATATCACTCCAGTTGCAAGCTAACGGAGTAGAGGCTTTTGAAAATGTATGGATCAAATGTTGTAAATATTATGCCTCGTGGAAGCAATCCTCTTTAAGACCTGACAGTCTATCCTCCCTCTGCAACAACTGCAAGCTCTGATTAGTTGCTCTTTCCTTGTCTAGCTGATCCACAACCTGTTGGTTTATAGTGTTAAATATTTGTTGCTTGGTCCCTGAGTGAAGTGCTAGGACAACTAAGTAGGATCCTATAGGGTTCTAACCGGGTGATGCACTGGCTCGCGGTTGCTAGGACACCCATGCGTGCGTCGAGGAAGATTCGGATGGATTGAAAAGAATGACTTTTGTGAATCGAATTTTGATATTGGATCTTGTTGGTTGACCAGCTGGTCTTCAACGGAGAGTCGAGCTGATATATTTTGTAATACAATGGACTCAATATTTTGGAGGATTATGATCAATAATACTATGCTTTTCATTGAAAGATTGTTTTAAAGACAGCCGAATCTGTTATAATGGCAATTTCATATTGGGTGTGTAAGTGGTATGCCAACTTTAAATTTTGCTTGAAGCGTCGGCTAGGGGGCTTGGGAACTCTTTTCCTCGATACCCGGGCAAAACATAACCAAATTTTCATAAAGGAATCCCACCAATACAGTGGTTGGGTGGTTGGCTAACCCATGGGCCACCGGTTAGGGTTAGGCTGGGGATCGAGGGATTCCTGTGATACAAATAAGTTACGATTAGTTATGTTAGTTAGATTAATTCCTAGGAAGACCCTTGATCTGTGGGAGGGAATCAGCGGGTGTGCCTCGTTAAAGGAGGAAAAAAGCAGTGATTCTATGGACCAAGTGCAAGTCTCTTCATTGATCTGACCATGTGACTTTAGGTTCGGTCGGATCATTTTGGATAGTAAGACTGACTCGTTAGATCAATTCTCCCGTTAGATAATTTTCCTGGTGGAATCGACTGTGCCTTCTGGGCGAGGGAAGTTTTTTCCGGGCTTGGAGGAACCGCTAGTCTCTTGTCCGGATATCCGTGGGGCGAGGCCCCGAGTGTGGATCCCTGCCCCGTGTGCGAGAGGCTGACGCTGCTTCCGCCGCTAGCGCCCTCGGAGGGGGCATCGGGAGGGGGCAGGGGTCTCACATGTATCCACCACATTGGCATCTTTGCCTAGTAATTTCCACCACAAACGACTAACATGAAAAACTGGGTAAACCTTGGAATGTTCTGGTAGAGCTAACTTGTAGGCAACTTCACCTACATGCTTAAGTATTGTGAAAGGTCCACAATACCTCAGTGACAACTTTGGCACTTTGCCCGACCTCAAAATTTCCAAACTCAAGGAACCTTGAGAAATACTTGGTCACCTTTTCAAATGTAACCACCCTACGGTCTTTGTCCGAATAATACTTGTAACAATCTTGGGCCCATTTAACATTTTCCGTAGCGATCTTTAGCATATCATTAAGATCTTGCACAAAATCTTTAACCTTTTTAATTTTTTCAGTAGCTAATCCCCCAACTACTGGAGATCGGGGGGTTGAAAGCCATACATAAGCATGAAAGGACTAAAGCCTATTAGCGATGTGCTTCGCACTATTATAGGCAAATTCTAAAATTGGTAAATAATCTTCCCAATTCGTTTTCCATTTACTCACATATGCCCCTATAAGATTTAAGCCCATTGAACCAAATTATCAAAGACAAATATCTAACTTTTTTCCATACGTAAAGTGGAGGCTTAAAATGGATGATGATGGGGTGTATAATGTTTAAGGGCACAAAGAAGCTGAGCAAGAGAGTGCATAGTGAAAGCCAAAGGCATGGCCTATGTAAGAGAGCTTGCCAAAGTGGCATAGAAGCCAAAGTCAAACCCGTGTGACATTGTCAAAGTGGAAGTGAAAGTCAAAAGCATCAACGACAAAGTTGACTTGATTAAAAAGTCAAGGTATAACAGTTTGCGTGTTTTTTCAAACAAAATATGTGATTCCCTCAAATCAAATCGTGGAATTATCCTCGTTGCATGCATCTCATCTACTCGAAAAACTTCTTCTCTTGACCTTTTACTTCAAAAACCTTGACAAAGTTTTGGTGCTTGCACAAGGGTGTAACAATGTGTCAAAAGGTACACACATATAGCTATTGAACATTCAGTAACGTGATCAATATGGGAAAGAATTCAAGGAGAACTCATGATCATGAAGTGAAGTTGTCAATTTGCAGATTTGAAGAAGCAATTTCAAGATAAGATTGTATGTTTGTCGTCCGGACATGATTAAGATTCTAGTTTGAGCAAAGATAAAGAGGTCACAAGACGTGAGAAATTACTCGCAAGTGAAAAACGATGGGTTCATGGACAAATAGAACCACACTTAATGAAGAAAGAAAAAGACAGGTTGCATGGGAAAGCAACATTCAAAAAAAAAAAGGAACAAGAGCTACAAGTTTGTAAAAAGTGAGTTTAGGAGAGTAAGTCAAAGTGAGAGAAGAAGAGTTGCAATAGAGGCTGGAGGAACAAGCCAATGTGCAAGCATGCAAGACAGCAAGAAGTGCTTAACATTTTGGCACAAACACTAAAGATGAAAGAATCTAAATTAGAAGAGTAAGCTATAAATCTTAAAAAGAGAATACAAATTTGTAAGAACCTAAGAAAAGGATGCAAGTGCATGATGATGTACACATGGATTTATCATGGGGTCAAGGCTAAGAAGAAGACCGCCACATTAGTGAACATCAGCATCATCAACAAGAAGAATTTGACAAATAAAGGAATGATTTATCATCATTGTCATAAGCCTGGCACGTCAAAATATTTTGTTATTCCTTGCATCGTGAGAAGCTTGTATGCTTTAATTATCGTGAGAAAGGACACATTGCACATCACTTTTCAAAAGGGAAAACTAGGGGCTGCTATATAGATTGAGAAAGATTGAACACATAGCTTAAAATTATCTTCAAAAGAATGCACTGTACATAGGACACATGATATGGCAAAGGAAGCTAGTGTCCACAAGATTGGACATATAGCCTAAAATTATCCTCAAAAGAATGTACTACACATAGGACACAGAATATTGAAAAGGAACTTGTGTCCACCATGATCATGAATGTGGTCATGGAGAAGGACATGAAAGATGTGCAATCAAATGATGAGATTCACCATTCAACAAAAGTGAAAGCATCAAAAACATGTGACTCTAGGAATGTGTCACTAATCAACAAGGATGCTAAATTTAGGAAAATAGAAAACCATCATATGCATGAGACTTTCATATTCATGATTCATGGTCTCTATGGGAAGAAACAAAAAGGACATTGACAGTGATAAAAAATAATCAACAGTTATGCAAGAGCAAAGAATAGGTTGACCATAATGTACACAGAAGCTTACTCTACTAAAAGCACCTAAGTGGGAAAAAGCTTAAAGCCTACATGCACATGTGGAAGTAATAACTTTTGAAAAAAAAACACTAAAATTACTAGGTGTAAGTAATAAATTTTGGAAAAAAACACTGACACTACTAGTTGGCATCAAATGCATTAACAAGAGAGAGAGAGAGAGAGAGAGAGAGAGAGAGAGAGAGAGAGAGAGAGAGGCACATCAAATACATCCCGCAAACAAGGCCATTAATTAAGTGATATGGCATCCTTTTAAAATTTCCTAAACTGCATGGATTTGCTAACTACTGCTAAATGTGTTGGGAGTCAGCCAACATTTACTAAGGTTTGCACATAAAACTGAGATAAAGCACAATGCACAAAAGAACATCGAGACATAGTATATTATTGTAGAACTATATTCATATTGTCTCTTATAAATGAGCGCCTTGCACATGTATATGTAGTGTTTACATATACATGAGCGCCTTGCACATGTATATGTAGTGTTTACATTGAAGATTTGAATCGGCACATATGCCTTATTATTACATCTTTGCATAGTTCATCAATGTGCACTTGCCTAAAATTATAAGGGTATGTTAGCTGCTGCTAACACCTCTCGCACACCCAATGGGTCGGTCGACAGAACCCCTAGCACACACGGGTGGGTTGATTGAACAAAACCCCTAGCACACCCGATGGGTCAGACGAATGGAAGCCACTTTCCATCAATAGTAGACTAGTCTTTCATGGAAGAAGAAATATAATTGGGGTCCTCCGGATTTGGATCATCACCATCTGCCTTCGGATTACCGATACCCCAATGATGTTGCAAATTTCTATAGTGAATTTTCACCATTGTGGAATTTGGATGAGCTTCTTTGTAATGGGAATACATCTTTGTAGAATATGTACCATGAATAGTCCACCAATAAGCTATAGGGCTAGGCATGCTTGTATAAGCAAAGCCAATATTCGTTATTTCAAGAAAAAGATCCATCGGCTTTAGCATACCACCCTTCTGGTCATTTGATGGGTTTGATTGGCTGATCTAGATGATGACTTTCCACCCTATCTTTAGAACTCCTTTCTTGATTGCGCTCTGTCGATCTTCTGTCAACATTTTTCTTATCGCCCAGCGTATTGTGATAAAAATGCATTGATATCACTCCAGTTGCAAGCTAACGGAGTAGAGGCTTTTGAAAATGTATGGATCAAATGTTGTAAATATTATGCCTCGTGGAAGCAATCCTCTTTAAGACCTGACAGTCTATCCTCCCTCTGCAACAACTGCAAGCTCTGATTAGTTGCTCTTTCCTTGTCTAGCTGATCCACAACCTGTTGGTTTATAGTGTTAAATATTTGTTGCTTGGTCCCTGAGTGAAGTGCTAGGACAACTAAGTAGGATCCTATAGGGTTCTAACCGGGTGATGCACTGGCTCGCGGTTGCTAGGACACCCATGCGTGCGTCGAGGAAGATTCGGATGGATTGAAAAGAATGACTTTTGTGAATCGAATTTTGATATTGGATCTTGTTGGTTGACCAGCTGGTCTTCAACGGAGAGTCGAGCTGATATATTTTGTAATACAATGGACTCAATATTTTGGAGGATTATGATCAATAATACTATGCTTTTCATTGAAAGATTGTTTTAAAGACAGCCGAATCTGTTATAATGGCAATTTCATATTGGGTGTGTAAGTGGTATGCCAACTTTAAATTTTGCTTGAAGCGTCGGCTAGGGGGCTTGGGAACTCTTTTCCTCGATACCCGGGCAAAACATAACCAAATTTTCATAAAGGAATCCCACCAATACAGTGGTTGGGTGGTTGGCTAACCCATGGGCGATCGGTTGGGGTTAGGTGGGGATCGGCCGGGGGATTCCTGTGATACAAATAAGTTACGATTAGTTACATTAGTTAGATTAATTCCTAGGAAGACCCTTGATCTGTGGGAGGGAATCAGCGGGTGTGCCTCGTTAAAGGAGGAAAAAAGCAGTGATTCTATGGACCAAGTGCAAGTCTCTTCATTGATCTGACCATGTGACTTTAGGTTCGGTCGGATCATTTTGGATAGTAAGACTGACTCGTTAGATCAATTCTCCCGTTAGATAATTTTCCTGGTGGAATCGACTGTGCCTTCTGGGCGAGGGAAGTTTTTTCCGGGCTTGGAGGAACCGCTAGTCTCTTGTCCGGATATCCGTGGGGCGAGGCCCCGAGTGTGGATCCCTGCCCCGTGTGCGAGAGGCTGACGCTGCTTCCGCCGCTAGCGCCCTCGGAGGGGGCATCGGGAGGGGGCAGGGGTCTCACATGTATCCACCACATTGGCATCTTTGCCTAGTCATTTCCACCACAAACGACTAACATGAAAAACTGGGTAAACCTTGGAATGTTCTGGTAGAGCTAACTTGTAGGCAACTTCACCTACATGCTTAAGTATTGTGAAAGGTCCACAATACCTCAGTGACAACTTTGGCACTTTGCCCGACCTCAAAATTTCCAAACTCAAGGAACCTTGAGAAATACTTGGTCACCTTTTCAAATGTAACCACCCTACGGTCTTTGTCCGAATAATACTTGTAACAATCTTGGGCCCATTTAACATTTTTCGTAGCGATCTTTAGCATATCATTAAGATCTTGCACAAAATCTTTAACCTTTTTAATTTTTTCAGTAGCTAATCCCCCAACTACTGGAGATCGGGGGGTTGAAAGCCATACATAAGCATGAAAGGACTAAAGCCTATTAGCGATGTGCTTCGCACTATTATAGGCAAATTCTAAAATTGGTAAATAATCTTCCCAATTCGTTTTCCATTTACTCACATATGCCCCTATAAGATTTAAGCCCATTGAACCAAATTATCAAAGACAAATATCTAACTTTTTTCCATACGTAAAGTGGAGGCTTAAAATGGATGATGATGGGGTGTATAATGTTTAAGGGCACAAAGAAGCTGAGCAAGAGAGTGCATAGTGAAAGCCAAAGGCATGGCCTATGTAAGAGAGCTTGCCAAAGTGGCATAGAAGCCAAAGTCAAACCCGTGTGACATTGTCAAAGTGGAAGTGAAAGTCAAAAGCATCAACGACAAAGTTGACTTGATTAAAAAGTCAAGGTATAACAGTTTGCGTGTTTTTTCAAACAAAATATGTGATTCCCTCAAATCAAATCGTGGAATTATCCTCGTTGCATGCATCTCATCTACTCGAAAAACTTCTTCTCTTGACCTTTTACTTCAAAAACCTTGACAAAGTTTTGGTGCTTGCACAAGGGTGTAACAATGTGTCAAAAGGTACACACATATAGCTATTGAACATTCAGTAACGTGATCAATATGGGAAAGAATTCAAGGAGAACTCATGATCATGAAGTGAAGTTGTCAATTTGCAGATTTGAAGAAGCAATTTCAAGATAAGATTGTATGTTTGTCGTCCGGACATGATTAAGATTCTAGTTTGAGCAAAGATAAAGAGGTCACAAGACGTGAGAAATTACTCGCAAGTGAAAAACGATGGGTTCATGGACAAATAGAACCACACTTAATGAAGAAAGAAAAAGACAGGTTGCATGGGAAAGCAACATTCAAAAAAAAAAAGGAACAAGAGCTACAAGTTTGTAAAAAGTGAGTTTAGGAGAGTAAGTCAAAGTGAGAGAAGAAGAGTTGCAATAGAGGCTGGAGGAACAAGCCAATGTGCAAGCATGCAAGACAGCAAGAAGTGCTTAACATTTTGGCACAAACACTAAAGATGAAAGAATCTAAATTAGAAGAGTAAGCTATAAATCTTAAAAAGAGAATACAAATTTGTAAGAACCTAAGAAAAGGATGCAAGTGCATGATGATGTACACATGGATTTATCATGGGGTCAAGGCTAAGAAGAAGACCGCCACATTAGTGAACATCAGCATCATCAACAAGAAGAATTTGACAAATAAAGGAATGATTTATCATCATTGTCATAAGCCTGGCACGTCAAAATATTTTGTTATTCCTTGCATCGTGAGAAGCTTGTATGCTTTAATTATCGTGAGAAAGGACACATTGCACATCACTTTTCAAAAGGGAAAACTAGGGGCTGCTATATAGATTGAGAAAGATTGAACACATAGCTTAAAATTATCTTCAAAAGAATGCACTGTACATAGGACACATGATATGGCAAAGGAAGCTAGTGTCCACAAGATTGGACATATAGCCTAAAATTATCCTCAAAAGAATGTACTACACATAGGACACAGAATATTGAAAAGGAACTTGTGTCCACCATGATCATGAATGTGGTCATGGAGAAGGACATGAAAGATGTGCAATCAAATGATGAGATTCACCATTCAACAAAAGTGAAAGCATCAAAAACATGTGACTCTAGGAATGTGTCACTAATCAACAAGGATGCTAAATTTAGGAAAATAGAAAACCATCATATGCATGAGACTTTCATATTCATGATTCATGGTCTCTATGGGAAGAAACAAAAAGGACATTGACAGTGATAAAAAATAATCAACAGTTATGCAAGAGCAAAGAATAGGTTGACCATAATGTACACAGAAGCTTACTCTACTAAAAGCACCTAAGTGGGAAAAAGCTTAAAGCCTACATGCACATGTGGAAGTAATAACTTTTGAAAAAAAAACACTAAAATTACTAGGTGTAAGTAATAAATTTTGGAAAAAAACAGACACTACTAGTTGGCATCAAATGCATTAACAAGAGAGAGAGAGAGAGAGAGAGAGAGAGAGAGAGAGAGAGAGAGAGAGAGAGGCACATCAAATACATCCCGCAAACAAGGCCATTAATTAAGTGATATGGCATCCTTTTAAAATTTCCTAAACTGCATGGATTTGCTAACTACTGCTAAATGTGTTGGGAGTCAGCCAACATTTACTAAGGTTTGCACATAAAACTGAGATAAAGCACAATGCACAAAAGAACATCGAGACATAGTATATTATTGTAGAACTATATTCATATTGTCTCTTATAAATGAGCGCCTTGCACATGTATATGTAGTGTTTACATATACATGAGCGCCTTGCACATGTATATGTAGTGTTTACATTGAAGATTTGAATCGGCACGTATGCCTTATTATTACATCTTTGCATAGTTCATCAATGTGCACTTGCCTAAAATTATAAGGGTATGTTAGCTGCTGCTAACACCTCTCGCACACCCAATGGGTCGGTCGACAGAACCCCTAGCACACACGGGTGGGTTGATTGAACAAAACCCCTAGCACACCCGATGGGTCAGACGAATGGAAGCCACTTTCCATCAATAGTAGACTAGTCTTTCATGGAAGAAGAAATATAATTGGGGTCCTCCGGATTTGGATCATCACCATCTGCCTTCGGATTACCGATACCCCAATGATGTTGCAAATTTCTATAGTGAATTTTCACCATTGTGGAATTTGGATGAGCTTCTTTGTAATGGGAATACATCTTTGTAGAATATGTACCATGAATAGTCCACCAATAAGCTATAGGGCTAGGCATGCTTGTATAAGCAAAGCCAATATTCGTTATTTCAAGAAAAAGATCCATCGGCTTTAGCATACCACCCTTCTGGTCATTTGATGGGTTTGATCGGCTGATCTAGATGATGACTTTCCACCCTATCTTTAGAACTCCTTTCTTGATTGCGCTCTGTCGATCTTCTGTCAACATTTTTCTTATCGCCCAGCGTATTGTGATAAAAATGCATTGATATCACTCCAGTTGCAAGCTAACGGAGTAGAGGCTTTTGAAAATGTATGGATCAAATGTTGTAAATATTATGCCTCCTGGAAGCAATCCTCTTTAAGACCTGACAGTCTATCCTCCCTCTGCAACTGCAAGCTCTGATTAGTTGCTCTTTCCTTGTCTAGCTGATCCACAACCTGTTGGTTTATAGTGTTAAATATTTGTTGCTTGGTCCCTGAGTGAAGTGCTAGGACAACTAAGTAGGATCCTATAGGGTTCTAACCGGGTGATGCACTGGCTCGCGGTTGCTAGGACACCCATGCGTGCGTCGAGGAAGATTCGGATGGATTGAAAAGAATGACTTTTGTGAATCCAATTTTGATATTGGATCTTGTTGGTTGACCAGCTGGTCTTCAACGGAGAGTCGAGCTGATATATTTTGTAATACAATGGACTCAATATTTTGGAGGATTATGATCAATAATACTATGCTTTTCATTGAAAGATTGTTTTAAAGACAGCCGAATCTGTTATAATGGCAATTTCATATTGGGTTTGTAAGTGGTATGCCAACTTTAAATTTTGCTTGAAGCGTCGGCTAGGGGGCTTGGGAACTCTTTTCCTCGATACCCGGGTGGAAAACATAACCAAATTTTCATAAAGGAATCCCACCAATACAGTGGTTGGGTGGTTGGCTAACCCATGGGCGATCGGTTGGGGTTAGGTGGGGATCGGCCGGGGGATTCCTGTGATACAAATAAGTTACGATTAGTTACATTAGTTAGATTAATTCCTAGGAAGACCCTTGATCTGTGGGAGGGAATCAGCGGGTGTGCCTCGTTAAAGGAGGAAAAAAGCAGTGATTCTATGGACCAAGTGCAAGTCTCTTCATTGATCTGACCATGTGACTTTAGGTTCGGTCGGATCATTTTGGATAGTAAGACTGACTCGTTAGATCAATTCTCCCGTTAGATGATTTTCCTGGTAGAATCGACTGTGCCTTCCGGGCGAGGGAAGTTTTTTCCGGGCTTGGAGGAACCGCTAGTCTCTTGTCCGGATATCCGTGGGGCGAGGCCCCGAGTGTGGATCCCTGCCCCGTGTGCGAGAGGCTGACGCTGCTTCCGCCGCTAGCGCCCTCGGAGGGGGCATCGGGAGGGGGCAGGGGTCTCACATGTATCCACCACATTGGCATCTTTGCCTAGTCATTTCCACCACAAACGACTAACATGAAAAACTGGGTAAACCTTGGAATGTTCTGGTAGAGCTAACTTGTAGGCAACTTCACCTACATGCTTAAGTATTGTGAAAGGTCCACAATACCTCAGTGACAACTTTGGCACTTTGCCCGACCTCAAAATTTCCAAACTCAAGGAACCTTGAGAAATACTTGGTCACCTTTTCAAATGTAACCACCCTACGGTCTTTGTCCGAATAATACTTGTAACAATCTTGGGCCCATTTAACATTTTTCGTAGCGATCTTTAGCATATCATTAAGATCTTGCACAAAATCTTTAACCTTTTTAATTTTTTCAGTAGCTAATCCCCCAACTACTGGAGATCGGGGGGTTGAAAGCCATACATAAGCATGAAAGGACTAAAGCCTATTAGCGACGTGCTTCGCACTATTATAGGCAAATTCTAAAATTGGTAAATAATCTTCCCAATTCGTTTTCCATTTACTCACATATGCCCCTATAAGATTTAAGCCCATTGAACCAAATTATCAAAGACAAATATCTAACTTTTTTCCATACGTAAAGTGGAGGCTTAAAATGGATGATGATGGGGTGTATAATGTTTAAGGGCACAAAGAAGCTGAGCAAGAGAGTGCATAGTGGCATGGCCTATGTAAGAGAGCTTGCCAAAGTGGCATAGAAGCCAAAGTCAAACCCGTGTGACATTGTCAAAGTGGAAGTGAAAGTCAAAAGCATCAACGACAAAGTTGACTTGATTAAAAAGTCAAGGTATAACAGTTTGCGTGTTTTTTCAAACAAAATATGTGATTCCCTCAAATCAATGATGTTGCAAATTTCTATAGTGAATTTTCACCATTGTGGAATTTGGATGAGCTTCTTTGTAATGGGAATACATCTTTGTAGAATATGTACCATGAATAGTCCACCAATAAGCTATAGGGCTAGGCATGCTTGTATAAGCAAAGCCAATATTCATTATCTCAAGAAAAAGATCCATCGACTTTAGCATACCACCCTTCTGGTCATGGGTTTGATCGGCTGATCTAGATGATGACTTTCCACCCTATCTTTAAAACTCCTTTCTTGATTGCGCTCTGTCGATCTTCTGTCAACATTTTTCTTATCGCCCAGCATATTGTGATAAAAATGCATTGATATCACTCCAGTTGCGAGCTAACGGAGTAGAGGCTTTTGAAAATGTATGGATCAAATGTTGTAAATATTATGCCCCGTGGAAGCAATCCTCTTTAAGACCTGACAGTTTGTCCTCCCTCTCCAACTGCAAGCTCTGATTAGTTTCTCTTTCCTCGTCTAGCTCATCCACAACCTGCTTGGTTTATAGTGTTAAATATTTATTTTCTTTAGCTATTTTATTAACCCTATGTGATTGAAAGAAGCTTCTAGCACCTATTGGATTTAGTCGTTTTGCTTGGAGCGCTTGTTTTCTCCTTTCCTCAAGTTGGGTGGCCAATTGATCCAAAAAAAAGGGTTTATTTAGAGCTTGTGTCCCTCCTCATTCTTAATGTTTCCTACTTCCAAAGTAGCTTTCTCTTTTGTGAGCTCCTTAATCTACATGTGCGTAGCTTTGGAATAACTTTTCCATGAGTTTTCCCACTCTCGACCAAGATCTTCAAGCTATCTATTTGCTCTGCTCGTTGTCTTTGGAGAGTTCTTTGGTTTCATTCTTGTACTCCTTGAGCTACCGACAAAGGAAGTTACTCTCATCTTTTATCGTTTGAAGCTCCTCTAGGACAAGGGCATGCTCCCTTAAAGAAGACATGTTCTAAACCAACAAGGGATCATTGATGGGGGTCAAAATGAGCTTCTACCTATCTTTCAGGTCTATCTTCTCCTTCATCAAGGTCATTTTGAAGTTACCTTGCCAAGTTTTAGCATCTCTCTCTCTCTCTCTCTCTCTCTCTCTCTCTCTCTCTCTCTCTCTCTCTCTCTCTCTCTCTCTCTCTCTCTCTCTCTCTGCATATAGCTTTGCATTTCTCCTAGTAGTAGAGCTCCATCCCCTGCACACCCAGATTCAGCTTTTTTTTTTGTTCAGTACTTTTTCATTTTGTTGGGATGACAGAGGATACCCCATACAGGTACTCCGATTTGTCTCATAGGCCGAGTTCGGTCTTTTGGAAGACGTTAATAAAATCTTTCTCTCTCTCTCTCTCTCTCTCTCTCTCTCTCTCTCTCTCTCTCTCTCTCTCTCTCTCCCCGCATGTGTTTTTCATGTATTATCTCTCTCCCTCTCCAAATGGGATTCATCTCTCTCTCTCTCTCTCCATAATTTTTTGCAAAAATATAGGGTTTATGGTTTTCATTGTCTACTTTTACTTATTGTAATGGTGACAGGTTAAGCTCTCTCTCCTTGTTATGCATGTAGTTTTCTTCTTTCTCTCTCCTAGGCCACCTTTCCGTGTGAATACAGGGATGTCGAGGGCCTGGGCTCTTCAACCATGGTGGCTACTCCTCAAAATTTAGGCTGTGCAGGCATGAGCTAGCTAGTGTGTGGACATTACAATACAAGGGTTGAGCGTTGATATCCAACATTTTTACCCACCAATTTTTGAAACCTTCAATGTATTTGTTATCATTGGTATTAAAAGTTTTAAAGTACTACTACTGAAATAGAAAAAGTATACCACATGCCATCGTTCAACCTATAAAGCCAAAGGGAAACAATTCATACTAAGCAACATCCCAAAAACAAAGCAAGTTAGTGCTTGAATCTATTTTAGGGGAAGGTATATCTCAACACCTTTTTATTGGTGTCACATCTTTCCGAAGCAACCGATTAGCATGATGGACTAAAGAAAATATTTATGCAAAAGAATATCATCAATTCTAAAGACACTCTTGGATATAACCCATACAAAAGAGAGAGTATTTTAAATTCCTTGATTAAAAATCAAGGTGGACTTACTAAAGCCTTAAATAGTGACTATTCTTTTTGAAACCATAAAGCCTTAAATAGTGACTATTCTTTTTGAAACCATAAGTAAGTATCATGTATAAGTTGTGCTATTAAGCTGAAGTGAAAGTTTCAACACGAGGATATGAATTAATCAAGCCTAACATCAAGACATTCATGGCATCAAACATTGTAATGCTCTTCCTGGGCTCCAAAGTTACTCACAGATAGTGGAGATTGGAAAGGAGGTTGGATTTGAGGTGCTTAAGGAGAGAGCATTTTTCTTTTTTTATGCCTGCCCATAGAGGTAGGGCATCTTGGAGACTGTGTGGGTGGTGATCTCTTGCCTCTATGTTGTGGTTTGCCTCTGGCCTCTGAAGCCCTATGAGCTCTTCTTGTGAGTTTGATTTTATAATTGGGAACTCATATTATGTGGTATTTCCTGTATGGTACTTGTGTGCTATTCTCTTGTAGAATTGTGTTGCCAATCTGTATTAGAGTAGCTATCAACTTGAGATCACACCTTAGAAATCAGGGATCTCATAGCTAGTAGAGAGCTCTCATAGTGGCAATGGAACTCACAAGCCATGAGGGCAACAGAGCTCACAATTGTTCTGTCTTCTAGAGCAAAATAAGTGTATAACATGAAAGTGTGGTTATATACTTATATACATATATTCATGTCGCCGAGAATTGCGATTCCTTCGATCTCTACACATATATATTGCTTATGTGTTCTTTAAAAATAGTGTGTCCGCACTTTTATTAAGTATTCACATAATCTCGAAATTACGATGAATTTTCAATTGCAACAAGGGAGGTGTAGAAAGATCTTAAAATTTATTCTTGCAAGCGATGGGAAATAAAAGATAAAAAGAACTCTGAAAGAGGGGACGGATAACCACCATGCGCATGAGAGAGAGAATGTGAGTACTTTTCTAATGAGTTCAATGAGTACTTGAGAAAGCATGGAATTCAAAGGCAATTCACATGCAAGTACACTCCGAGAAGAATAGGCACTGGTGCCACAAATAGGGTATGGTAGAGAGAGAGGCACAATGACAAGAGCATGCAAATAGAGCCATCAAACTGGGGATGATTTCTTCAAGCAGAGATGCCAAGGAGTTTTGACACATGCCTGTCTTGTTCATTACGAAAAGTCTAGTCCCCAAGAATCTAATCTCAATTGTTGAAGGATATATTGAACTCACTTCCTTCACTAGTCTTTAAAGGGGATCCCAAAATCATAAGTACTATACTCAATGCTCAACGTTGCATCAACAGAGAAGGAATACCCCCCCCCCCCCCCCCCCCCAAAAAAAAAAGAAAAAGAACCAAACACTACATCAATCTTATTAACTCTAAGCCTAATTGAACCTTTAAAAAATAAGAAAGAAGTAAATACCAAAAAAATAAAGAGCCAGACACTCATATCTTATAAACTCTAAGCCTAATTGAACCTAATTCACACTTCTTAAGCAAGCTAAACTAGTCTATTTGTGTGCTCTACAATGCTTTCAAAATCACCCCTTAGAAACGAATCTCTGGGGGGGAAAAAATTTTGCATAATAAAGTTATAGAACTCCAAGATAAAGACCTATGAAGGACGATGGAATGTTTTTTATGCTACAAAAAGAAGAAATAAAACTGATGTATAATGAGGATGGGGATGGGGATGCTAGCCTAGCCATAGAAAGTGTGCTCTACAGTGAAGACTAGAGTTTGAATCACCACATTTGGGATGTTACAGAAACAAACCTCTACAGAAAAAAAATGCATAACAAAGTTCCCAGGTATAAGCCTTTGAAGGTCAATAAAAGGCAACTTGTCAAGGCACACAGCATGAGTAGGTCGATGCAGTAGGGCTACCATAGTAATCGGCAACGTCACACCATTGCACTCCTAGCATGGATTACCTATATCGCTGCAAACAAGATGAGAAGCTGTGCAGGAGATGGCAGAAGAGCAGGACAGGAATGCAAGGCAAAGAGAGCTAAACTGTAAAGTGTAGTTAGAATTGTGTGCTACACTGAAACATATAATTTTAAAAAGCGAGTTGAAATAAGGGGAAAAAAAAAGGAATATATCTATTATAAGTGATTTGAACAATATGCACTATAATCATTCTTGAAAACTGCTGGCTCAAAGTCAACTACTTGAAGAAAATAGGAAAGTAAGGAGATATATAAGGGTGTGTGTGTGTTCAACCTAGGTAAGATACATGTGTACATATATAGTCAACTAAAAAGCCAAATGGTGCCAATATCATCGTCTTATCAATCCATGTTACATGAACAATGGCCATCTCTCTCTCTCTCTCGCTCTCTCTCTCTCTCTCTCACGTGCACATTTAACATATTAAAAAAATGTAAATTATGCATTTTGATATACAAGAATTTTAATAATGATTTTATCTCTAGGAACACTACTATTATAACATGTGTGACACTTATGCAAGTTGGACAAGTAATCCATGATTTACAATGATGGGGAATGTTTCATACATATTACACACATACTCAGCATCCTCAGTAAAAGAAGCGAAGGTGGGCCTACGGTAAACCCTTCCCTAATTTTCAAGCATAAAACGGATTGTGCAGTTTACTTGAGATTTATAAAAATTATTTGCATGCACTAAACTTTTGGAACTCCGAGCAGAAAGCTTAAATAGCTAACGTGCGATGAAATATTCTACTTTTTTTTAAAAAAAACATTGAACCTCATAATTTTGCACAATTTTCATCCTGCATATATAAGACTTCTAAGCACCAATACAAATTTTAAGCTCCCCACCACAGCCCAAGTAAATATCTTGCATGGCTTTGGTGCTTTCCTTTCGTCCCCAAGACAACCCACAAAGCAGCACATGTAAGTAAACAGGCTCTTTCAACTGGCCCAGACATGAAGCAGTCCCTTCACTCACATTTGATAGATCTGTATATATGGCGAACAAAAAGGAGAGAAGCTCTGAACCCCACTGATCCTAACATAAGGAAAAAGCCGTAGCATATGCAAGCCATGTAGCCAAAAAAGAAGGATGTCTGCATGAAACCAGTCATATCTGAGCGAGCAAAATAGTAGTAAAAACAGTACCCAAAGATAAAGACACCTGTTGACCCTCCACACAAGACAGACCTGCAGAAACAAAAGATCCGTAAACATGATTAGTAGAAGCAGTTCAACATTGCCATTACTCAAAAATCTTTTTAAAACAGGTATCTTCACCCCCAGACCCACACACCCATAGGAGGCCCCTCCTCCCACCCCATTCCATGATGCCCCAGGACGCGCCCAGCAAGATTCGAACCCTGGTCAATGCATAGGGACTCTGAGCCTCTACCAACTGAGCTATGCACCAGTGGTCTGTCGGTACTCAAAAGCTTATAGAATTAATAGCAATCCTTACAACAAGAAATCGAAAATTGACTACTTCACTTCCCACTACCAACTGAGCTATGCACCAGTGGTCTGTCAGTACTGAAAAGCTTATAGAATTAATTGCAATCCTTACAACAAGAAATTGAAAATTGACTACTACACTTGCCTCTACCAACTGAGCTATGCACCAGTGGTCTGTCAGTACTCAAAAGCTTATAGAATTAATTGCAATCCTTACAACAAGAAATCAAAAATTGACTACTACTTCACTTTCAACTTTCACATCCCTACAGGCTTGCAGGAGTCATGTGACATTGGCCTCTAAATTATAATCTCTAAGAATTTTTGACTTTCATATATCTAGTGGCTTGCTGGTTCCATTGATGCAGTCACTCTTTGTGCAGCCTACAGTACATCCGGATCTTATGTTGTTATGTTGAATAAAGCAACGTAGAAAATGTCATGTCTAAACAGCATGGCTCATGACAAAACCATAATGACACAGTAGTTGCAGAAGGCATCTCACATAATGGGCTCTCGCCTTATCTTGCTCCATCACCTTGGGGTTTTCTGAGCTCTATAGCATGACAGCTTTAGGCATTGGAGTCTAAACACAACTCCAGTAGAAATGCACTACTAGAATATAATAGCATCCAAAGTTCAAACAAAGACACATAGCAAACAACCCACTTGACTTTGCTCACATGAAGTATATTCAGGTGCATATCACTTAGCGTACATTTTGGACGTGTCAAGACGCCACGTGCATCCCGCACTTCGATGCCACGTGGACATATCGGTACAGCAGGTGCAAGACCTAGAGTGGTAATTGGTCCCTCGTGAACCCTCGTCCAGGACGAGTCAGTCAGGCTTCCACTCTAAGTGTCCAAAGTCAAGTGTACAAGTCCCGTACATGGTCTTGGTCAGGTGTGCAAGCCCCGCACATGAAGCAGTTCCAGTCCGTACTATGAGTCACCCTCTAGGCTTGTAGCCAGATGCAAGGCAAACATATAACTGCACTTGAAACTACATAAAGTGCACATTGCCCTACACTTGAGTGGTAATTGCCAATTGGTCCTGTCACCAGCCTAGACATTTCCCAGTATGAAAGGAGTCTAGTGGACTCCAAGATGTCTAAATATTTGGAAAGTACAAGCTTTGGGAATGGGGGATTATCCTAGAATACAAAGGGACCACACTCCTAAAATTTAGGAGAGTTGCTATTTTTGGCCCAACTCCGATGGAAATTCTGTTCGCATCATTAGATCTGGAATTGAGCAGATACCAAGAGTTGGCAAAGTGCCTATGACAGAATGTCTACCAGTTGGGATATTTTTAGAGATAAACTTTATGTAAGGACCCATCTCTTAGATTGGGACATGTGGCAAGAAAGTGAACCAAAGTGAGACAAGTGGCCTGACACTTGTTAGAAAGTGGATCAAAGTGAGACAAGTGGCCTCACACTTGTCACTTCAGCCATTGTGTGGCTCTCCACTTGTCATTGTAGCCTTCTTTTGCCATTTTAGCTCATGGGAGGCCCAAATCTATAAATTGGAGCCCTCTCTCTTCATTAATGGAGGCTCTCTTGCTGCACACTAGCCTCCACCACCGTTACAGGCTGCCCTAATGATGGCTACTCTCTTTCTCTCTCTCTCTCTCTCTTGAAGGCTGCCCATGAAGAATACCGGCTGTTGGGGACTGTTTTGGAGGCTTCCATTGCGAAGAAATACTGAAGGCAAGGGTATTTAATCATTTATTATGATTTCTAACCTTTGTACTTGTTGTACCAGCCTTTGTACCTACTGTACCAGCCATTGTATTGATTGTACCAATCCTTGTACTTGTACTTGCTATACCACCCATTGTATCGGATGTACCAACTTTTGTACTTGATGTACCAGCCACTGTACATGCTATACCAACATTTGTACTTGCCATACCGACAACATTTGTACTTGCCGTACCGACTGTACCAACTGAATGGAGAGTTATACTTGCTGTACCAGCTCTATTGCATGAAGACCCGTGGTTTTTGGGAAAGAATCAGTATCCACACGGAGGTATATGGATTATGTTGTTGGCTCGGCATTTCTACAGCCTATGTTTCGGCTTGGTTGCCTCGTGTTGGGCTGTGTTATGGCATTTGTATATGGATAATCCGACATCTCCCGTGGGGAGAGTAAGGCCCTCAAAGCTTGTACATGATATTATTCTCCTTGGGTAATAAAATACTCCAAGGGGAGGATCGGCCCATTCCGGCCTCTATGTGGTGTCACATGTGCAAGATCCATTTTCAGCATTTGTGGATGGTTTGTCCAGCTTTTATGTTTTATGCAAAGTGATGATAGATGTGTTAAGGCTATGGCCATGTTTAAGTGTTTTAATATGCATTGATAGTATCAACAAGTGTGTCAAAGGCTCTAGTCCCCCGGGCACCCGCCGCGAGTTACATTGGTATCAGAGCATAGGCGTTCTTGGAAACGGAGACTTCCTTCTATCAATAAGGAAGAGAAAAGATCTCAAGTGGGGACCACACTTACCATCATTGCTATTAAGCATGGCCAGCCACTTTAGAGCCTATGAAGCAAGAGCATGAGCAATAGACAGCTTGGTCTATGGATTTATGAATTCACAAAATTTATCTTGGAAGTATGGAGTTGGCTTTATGTGCACACGTTTAGCACTCTTTCCATATGGATATTGTGGATTATATTATCAAGCTTACAGGCAAGCTATATGGAGATATATCTCAAGATATCTTAAGGATATGGTGATGAGATATTTCTTTTGGCTTCATGACCAACCTGGCAAAGAAAAGCTAAGTATACTTTGAGTTTGCAAAGTTGGTGATTTTGCTATTTACTATGAAGGAGAAAGGTGGTGTTGTTTACCTTGAGATGGTTTCAGGAAAACATTGTTTATGGCTCCCTTTATTGGGATGGACTATATCTATGGAGATTTCTTTCATGGATGAGATTTATATAGATATTGGGCTTCACAAGCAATTTCTATGGACGAGTCTATCCGAGTTTATAGAGAAGAAATCTTTGGATATCTCATGGATATGATGCTTTTATGGATAAAGTCCACCTCTACTCGAAGGTGTGTGGTTAGCACGGAGTATGTGGTAAGAGTTATGGTATACATGTCTATGGATTCCTAGACTTCTTTTCTAGAGATTTGGATCCATCCTCAAGTTTATGGATTATGTTTACGACTCCTTTTTACTAGGATGGATTATTCTTTATAGCTCCCTTTATTTGGGATGCATTGGACTTATGAAACTCATGGTTCACATACCCTGTGTAGTGTTCTCTTGTCTTACGTGCTCTCTTGAAGATTGTTTCTACCATGTGTGGGTGGAACAATAGAGAGTAGATGGAAGGAAACATGGGCACTTCAAAGGGTAGTGACAAGCACAACATACCATGTGTAGTGTTCTCTTGTCCAACGTGCTCTCTTGAAGATTGTTTCTACTATGTGTGGGTGGAACAATAGAGAGCAGATGGAAGGGAACATGGGCACTTGAGAGGGTAGTGTGAGTTGGTGGCCGAAATGCCTACAAACTATTGGTGGGCCGAAATGCCTATAAACTATGTGCAGCAGAAATGCTTAGGAACACCAGGTTATCTATGCATGCGAGTGATTATTTTATCTTGTTACTTGAGCCTACCTCTCATCCAAGGTGTGTGGCCAGAGTACCAACACGGAGTGCAAGTGGTAAAGTGGACATGATACATGGTTGGCAAGGGACTTATGTGTACGCCAAGGGTCATGTGGATTGGCACATATTTGTGTGCTTTGAGCTTGGATTATGATATCTCGACTTATGGGACTGTTTTGTCTCGCCCATTTATTTGGGACATGGATTTATTTATCTTTATGCCATATTAGAATCACTATCTCCCCATACAGAGGCCAAGAGGTTCATTGTTCATCTCACCATGCATGTGGATTCATGTTGGGATTGTGAGAGGGCAATTCAATGAACACTCCACCATATACGTGGATTCGTGTTGCGATTGTGGAGTGAGTGTTTCATTTTTTTCCACACCATGCTTGTTGATCAGAGTTGGGATTGTATGGGAGAACATGGGAATTGTTGGGATTGGGAGAAAGGATTACCAAAACTATGGAGAACCAACTTTTCTGTCACCATGGTTTGTGCTCTTGAATGACACCAGTTTGTGTGCATAGCACATGTTCTCTGTGCAAGGCACTAGTTTCTTGTGCATGGCACTTATTTAAGTGTCTTAGCACCTGGTTGGTGATTTTCATTGGCATATGATTATCTCATTGATATTGGTGATTGAGACACAATTGGCTCTTGTGCCTGTGTCTAGCATATCTTCCATGGAATTCTTGCCCATTTATTTTGGAACATGATTTTGATATTGGTATTATGGAGACTTATTTAGTCTCACCCATTTCATTGGGACATGGATTCCTCAGTTATATTGGATTTTTGAGACTGTCTTGTCTCGCCCACTTGATGGGACATGATTATATCTTGAATATATGGCTTGAAGCTTAAAGTCGCGGACAACTTTTAAGAAGTTGGGGAGGATGTCACTAGCTTGGACATTTCCCAGTATGAAAGAAGTCTGGTGGACTCCAGGATGTCTAAATATTTGGAAAGTACAAGCTTTGGGAATGGGAGATTATTCTAGAATACAAAGGGACCACACTCCTAAAATTTAGAAAAGTTGCTATTTTTGGCCCGACTCCGATAGAAATTATGTTCATGTCATTACATCTGGAATTGAGCAGATACCAAGAGTTGGCAGAGTGCTTATGACAGAATGTCTACCAATTGGGATATTTTTAGAGATAAAGTTTTTGGAAGGACCCATCTCTTAGATTGGGACATGTGGCAAGAAAGTGGACCAAAGTGAGACTAGTGGCCTGACACTTGTTAGAAAATGGATCAAAGTGAGACAAGTGGCCTCACACTTGTCACTTCAGCTATTGTGTGGCTCTCCACCTGTCATTGTAGCCTTCTCTTGCCATTTTAGCTCATGGGAGGTCCAAATCTATAAATTGGAGCCCTCTCTCTTCATTAATGGAGGCTCTCTTGCTGCACACTAGCCTCTGCCACTGTTACAGGTTGCCCTAAGGATGGCTACTCTCTTTCTCTCTCTCTTGAAGGCTGCCCATGAAGAATACCGGCTATTGGGGACTGTTTTGGAGACTTCCATCGCGAAGAAATACTGAAGGCAAGGATATTTAATCATTTATTATGATTTTTAGCCATTGTACTTGTTGTACCAACCTTTGTACCTGCTGTACTAGTCATTTGTATTGGCTGTACCAATCTTTGTACTTGTTGTACTTGCTGTACCACCCATTGTGCCGACTGTACCAGCTTCTATACTTGCTGTACCAACCACTGTACTTGTACTAGTCACTGTACTTGTTGTACTAGCCACCGTACTTGCTGTAATTTTTCTCTTGGAAGCTTAAGCTCTCTCTCTCTACAACTCTTGGAGTTTCTCTTCTCCTCTTAGTAGACCAACTGATTGGTCGGAGACTTCACTGCTAATAGAGAATCAAGCCAAACTTAGAAGTAAAATCAAATTTTATGGTTTTTTTCAATTTATCTCAATGACTTTCTTCTTCTCAACCCCTCTCTAACAAACTTGAGAAGCTTTCTAAATAATTGTTTTAATTCAAATCAAGCTTTTCCTTAAAGTCTTAATACTTAATTAAGAAAAAGTTAATCTTTATGCTTATTTGTAATGCTTTCTTTAAATAAATCTCTCTAAAAGAATAATCATCTTTATGACGAAATCCCTTGAAAAATGATGCTTCTCAATGATAGTCTCTTAATTCAAAGCTAAACTCTAGGTTTGATAAACTAAAGATTAAGAAAATGGTATTTTTATGATTTTGTGTTAACAAAATAATGGTTATTTCTTTTAGATTATTTATAAGTAGTTAAAAACTACTTTGAATTATTCTAAATGAGAAATAGATTATCCTATCAATTTGGAAAAAGAGAAATAATGGAACTAGCTTAATCTAGTGGGATAATCATAATTAAGTTTATAACTATAGTTAAAATTATGATTTAAATTCATAGTTTGATTTTAAGCATAAAAAAGGAACTACTATCATATTTTCATTACAAGCTTTTATTCTTTAGATTTTTTTTTTTGAGAATTATTAGTAATAGCAACGAAGCTATGATAAAAATTTTAAAAAATAATACATATCTTATTTTTATACATAATGCTAAAAGAGGACTTCTTGCCATATTCTAAGATTGAACATCCTATGCAAAAAGAATTATTTTCATCATATTTATGAGAAATAATTTTTTTATAATTATACATAATTAATTTATTATGAAAAAAATAAATTTTGATAAATTTATTTTTATACAAAAAGAGAAATTCCCATGATATTTGAGATCCAAGTAATTAAATGATAAAAGAAGAATTTTTGATAAATTTATTTTTTACAAAAAGAGAAATTCCCATGAGCATTATTATTTTTATTGAAAAATATGGGTAGAATTGATTTTTGTAAATCTCATGAATCTTTTACTCGAAAAGAAAAATACTGAATATATTTTAATTGAGAAATTTAAGAAAGAATATGAAAATATCCATCGAGAAAACTTGGATAATTCTTATTCAGAAAAAGAAATCTAGAATCCTTGTGGAGGATCGAGGATCAAATGAGTAAACGAAAGTTTAGAATTAGTTCTCATTAATGAAGCTTAAGGAATGAAAATACAATATGTAAATGAATGAGATGTGATGTGATGTAAATGGATGTGGATATGAATGTGATAAGATGTGAATGTGATGAGATGTGAATGGATGTGATGAGATGTGGATGAAATGTGATGTGATGTAAATGGATGTGGATGTGAATGTGAATGTGAATATGAGTGGATGTGATGAGATGTAGATGAGATGTGATGTGAGGTAAATGGATGTGGATGTGAATGTGATAAGATGTAAATGAATGTGGATATGAATGTGATAAGATATAAATGTGATGTGAGGAGATGTGAGTAGATGTGATGAGATGTGGACGAGATGTGATGTGATGTAAATGAATGTGGATGTGATGAGAAATGATGATATGTGAATGGGGGTGATGTAATGTAAATGGATGAGAATGAGATGTGAAGTGATAGATATGCATGTGAATGAATGGATGGATATGGATAGATGTGCATGTGAATGAATGGATAGATGTGGATGAATGTGATGAGATGTGAATAAATGTGATGAGATGTGGATAGATATAGATGTGATGTAATGTAGATGGAATGAATGAGATGTGAATAGATATAGACGTGATGTAATGTGGATGGAATAAATGTGATGTGATAAGGATAGATGTAGATGGAATGTATGTGATGTGATGAGGATGCAATAAATGTGATGGATGTGAATAGGTGTGATGAGATGTCAATGGATGCGATGAGATGTGAATAGATGTGAATGTGATGATGTGATATCTGAATGGATGCGATGAGATGTGAATGGATGTGAATGTGAGATGATGATAACTGAATGGATGTGATGTAATGTAAATGAATGGATGAGATGTAAGGTGGATGAATGTGAATCTAGGTAGATGTGAATGGATGAGCTGTGATGTGGATAGATGTGATGTGATATGGATCTAGAATGGATGCGATGTAAGGTAAATGGATAAGATGTGATGTGATGTGGATCGAAGTAGATGTGAATAAATGAGATGTAATGTGAATGGATGTGATGTAGATATGGGTAGATGTGAATGAATGAGATGTGATGAGGATAGATGTGACGTGATGTAATGAGGATCTAAATAGATATAATTGGATGTGATGAGAGGTGATGTGGATAAATGTAATGTGATGTGATGTGGATAGATGTAATGAGATGTAATATGATATGATTGGATGAGAATGGATGAAGATGAGAATACATATAACTGGATGTGCAATAAGCAATGTGAATTGATGTAGAAGAATGTGGAATAACAAGAAATGATGTGGAACAATGTGGAAAGATGAGAGTTCGTTAGAAACTATATTTGATGACCTGTTTTTAAACGACTGTTTTATGTCAAGAATAATGAAAAAACATTTTGACCATCTTATGAATGAGGTCGTGGAGACCTAAGTGATTAAGTTACAACAGCTGACGAAGAGTCAACGGAGGATGTCTCGCGTAACAAGATCGACTGAGATCTTGACCAGCCTTGGTTTGATTTAAATGATGAGCTTCCGGTACAGTGAATGAGGAACCAAGGAAGCGGCCTATGAGTGAAGCGCTAGGTGACCTGCGGAAGAACGTAAAGAGTGCTGACCATACAGTGCTCGGGCTCTGGGTCGCCGAAGATACCCACGCGTGCGTCGAGGAAGAAAATCAAACAAGAAGTTAGAGTTGTTTTCTGAACTCGAACATGGATCTGGTTAATTGTCCTTGCTGGTCCTCAACGGATGAGTCCATGGCTCTTTTATATGGATCTGTTGGTTGATCTTGATAATCTTCAACGGAGAGTCCATTTGGATTTTCTTTGTGATTATATTGCCGAGTACTATGAGCTAGGAACTATTAAAAAAGCCCCTGAGTGAACAGGTAGTGAGCGTTTTGGTTGCCAATGATGCCATAGGTACACCGATGAAGGAATGATTGGAAATTAGAATTCAAGTTGGATATTTTGAAGAATTATAATCAGTGATACTATAGTTTCATTAAAATTTTATTTTAAAGACAGCCGAATCTGTGAAACATGAAATTTCATATTGGATGTGCAAGTGGTATGACTATCTTGAAGTTTGCTTGAAGCGCCGACTAGGGGACCTGGGAACCCTTTTCCCTTGTACCCAGGACAAAACATAACCAAATTTCTAAATGGATCCTATCACTACAGTGGTTGGGCGGTTGGCTAACCCATGGGATTGGATGGGATTAGGCTAGACTGATGGATCCCTAAAATGAGACTCAATTCTGTTATATTACGATAGATGAAGTAAATCTAGGATAGTCTTTGTTCTATGGAAAAGAATCAACGGCTGTGCCTCTTGATGAGAAAAAAAGCGTTGGTCTCTATGATCCAAGTACAAGTCTCTTCCTTGATCTGACCATGTGACTTACGGATTCGGTCGGATCAGTTTGGTTAAGACCCTTGACTACGTTAGAATAAAAATATCCTGGAGGAATCGCCTATGTCTGCTGGGCGAGGAAAGTTTTTCCGGGTTCAGTTTTGAAAGGACCGAGGGATTAGTCTCTTGTCCGGATATCCGTGGACGAGGCCCCGAGTGTGAGGTTCTGCCCTGCGTAAAAAGTACTACTTCCGCTGCTAGCACCCCAAAATTCGTTACGCAGAGGGGGCAGGGATCTTTCACTCATGGTAATGCTTCTCCACCATTCAAAAAATAGAAGAACTTAGAAGCTACTACAATAAATGAAGATTCAAGAAGTTTAGAAAAATTTACTGACACTCCATCACTTTAGGAAATTAGGATCACATGCAAGTTGCAACAAAGTTCCTACCAGATAGGGAGCACCAATGCTATATTTCTCCCACCATGACACAGGCTCAAGTTGGCACTCTCGTAGGCGAGCAGTGGAGGACCCAAAGTGTTTTCCTGTGCCATTCCGAAAGTGTAGGTGCTCCTGCTCTAGTATCCTCAACTGCTGCACATCTCCACCAATCAAATCATCGATGTACTCCCTCCAGCCATCCTCCAACTCCTCACATAATAATTGCTTGTCATTTCATAGAGGATGGAGGATGTGTGCAATAACATGAATTGGTCTATGAAACCAATCCCATCGAGTGAGCCACGCATTGCGAAGATCCATCAACCTAATTGATTCATTAAAACATTATACATAAAACATTAAAATTCATTATAGGTGTGTTATGCAATAATGCATAAATGATACAACTTCCTAGTCAATGTAGTAATGGAAGAATTCCTCTTCTTCCAAGCCTTGTGCCTTGTTAATGCATTTACCGATCTTGTCCATATACTCATGCAATAAGCCAAGTGTGCTGCTCTCCATATCGGTGACGCGTAAGACACTGTAGAATGGCTATAGAATCCTCACCAACACTTTAGCTTTCTTCCAAACGGCTTCATCTCCCATTATAGTGGTTTTAAACTTCACATATTTGGGCCTTCTTTCTTTCACCTCATTCATCTCAAACCATGCACGTGAAACAACTGTGCGCAAGTATCCAGCCCAAACTCGTAGTACCCTGTCAACTAGAATAAACATGTAGACAAATCTAGTGGAGGAGGGTTTTTGGAGCTGCAGCTCACTCTCTACTCTAAAGATATTTAGCACCTTTGGCCTCTGTGACGAATTTGACAATGAACTTTGAAGTGGCCAACACTTTGGCAACCCACGGCATCTTTTCCACATCCTCCATCAACAAATCCAAGCTATGTGATGCACAAGGAGTCCAAACAATTTTTGGCAACTCCTCATGCAACATATGGCCCATACTGACACAATTAGAGCCATTATCTGTAATAACTTGCACTATGTTCTCTGGGCCTATCTCCATCACAACCTCACGCAAGTGTCTCCAAATGAACTCCCCTGTCACACCACTGTATTTGGCAAAGAGGCATCGATAGCCTTTAAGAACATAGTGCCCTTGCAGGAGGACACCAAAATGTTACACACTTCTTTTGCGTACATCTGACTATCCATCACATAGAAGTGTGCATCCATATTTCGCCATGTAGCTCTAAGGGGTTGTATGTCCTCCTCTACCTGCATACGCTCTCCTAAGCTCACGAGTGCGCAAGGCCTCATATGAAGGTCCCTCCCACTCATAGCCGATGCGGCTCACTGCCCTCATGCAACTTTTCCATCACTTTGTCTTCAATATGTGGAAGGATAATGCACATTGAATGAACAGTTTGGTTATCTCCCTGGTAGCTGCTGCCACAGCTTGCTTTTGGATGCCTGCTTTCACACTCCCCCCCTTCAATGCATTCACCATGGGCAACTTAGGTGGATGTGACGGTGCGCCACTAGCAGGCATTTGCATGTGCATCGAGCTTGAAGCCACATCTTGCCCAACTTGATCCAATCCTTCACTTTCCTCTTCTTGATCCTTTGCCCTTTTGGTCACACCTTGACCACTGCCCGACAACTCCTCTCCCTCATCTTGAGACTTTGCAGCCATATGTGCTCGTACTTGATTCACCACATCTTTGGGCACTCTAGGGCATATAGCAATGCCCTTTCCCTTTAACCCGGCCAAGTGGGCTTTGATACGGGTAGCCTTCCCTGTATAAATGTCACCACAATATTTGCATCTCCACTTGGATTGGCCACTTTCATTGTAATTAGTTAGTTCCTCTACATGTGCATTCACTGGATCGAGAGTTCGGTCCATTTCAAGACTCAAGAGCAAATGGGACAAAGCCGGGTGTAGAAGAGGCAAAAGACGAGAGCAGAGCTGCAGATGGCAGAGGCGGGAGCACTGAGCAAAAGGGGCAAGTCTAAGGTGGCCTGTGGGAGCAGTAGAGAGGCGGGAGCACTGAGCAGGTTGCTGCCTGCAGCAGATAGGAGGGACCAGGGTGCAGCCTACACAGTGCAGAGACTAAAGCAGCACTGCTACAGGCGGGAGCAGGCTGCAGGCGAAGGCCGGAGTAGCGGGAGCAAGCGGGAGCAAGCGGGAGCAGGCCTGGAGCAGCACTGAGCATGCCGGAGCAGGCCTGGAACAACAGGTTGCAGGCGCGAATAGCAAGCGACGACAGCTTGTGTACAGTGGAGGGCGGCGGCAGCAAGTTCGAAGAAGCGAAAACGTACAAATGATAACGTACAAGAGGTGACACGTTATCCAAGGTTTTTTTCACCAAAAAAAATCACCTGCAAAAAACGCATTCCCAAAAAAAAAACGTTTCAAAACATTCACATTTTTTATTCCATGAAAAAAACGCATTTTAAACAACTATGATGGCTAGTGCAGCCTAACATGGTGTGTCTGTATGGCATATGGAGCCTGACATGACTGTACATGTATGGCTCATGGAGCCTGACAAGATAGTACATGTGTGGCTTGTGGAGCCTAACATGGTGTACATGTATGGCTTGTGGAGCCTAACATGGTGTGTCTGTATGGCATATGGAGCCTAACATGACAGTACATGTATGGCTCATGGTGCCTAACATGATAGTACATGTGTGGCTTGTGGGGCCTAACATGGTGTATATGTATGGCTCATCGAGCCTAACATGATGTGATTCCCTGGGACTAGCTATCCTGGAGATCTTATGTATGTATGTTCTAGGAAGGTTCTAAAAGAATGGGTACTATGCTGAGATACCCACTCAGAAATGCTACAAGAACTGTACAACACTATATATGGACAGCAAGCATAAAGGAGAAAAGAAGATCACTGCTAAATATCACCAAAAAAGGTAGTACATCTTGCGGAGCAGCATGAGGGAGGTCCCGTAGATGCTGCCTATCACTACAGAAGCTGAAAAATGAGATGATAATGATGCTAAGCCAAGCCACCTATATATATGTGGGAGAGGAGCTGGTCGGCCAGTTGTAGCAAGCCAACAGCATGGCTGTAGCAAAGAAATGCTAAAAATGCCTTAAAAATACCAGAAAAATGGTTTTAAAAATGCTGAATAATCTCAACTAAAATGTGCCAATGCAAGGCTTCATATGGAGCCAGATACAAGCATGAATATGCATGGGAAAGTCCATCTGGGGATGAAATAATTTCCAACACCTCCTCTTCAGCGCCAGATGGGTGGACCAACTCCGGCACGTTGCAAAAAATCCTCCAAAGAGTCTGAAGGAACAACCTCCTCATAAAAGGCACAAAGCTCACGAAGATATGGTAAGAAGCCACGAGAAGATCGAGAAGATATCGAAGACAAAACCCCATAATCAATCTGGAGAGAGAAGCCCGCAGGAGATGGAACCATAGATGGCTCCGAAAATGTGGTACCTCCTCTGCATCTGCAACAAGTATCGGGACCGAAGTAGAATCCTCCTTCGAAGAAGAACGAAATGAAACAACCACTGGAACAAAGTGATCATCAATGATAGCTGAATTTGCCAGGTTCGAAGTAGAGACAGGCTCCAAGATAGTGGAAGATGCCTCCTCTGAATTATAAGAAGAAGAAATAATTGCCAGGAGAGAAGCTGCCAAAGTAGGAAGCTCCAGAATATGTGAGGATATCGCAACAAAATCATCCACCTGCTCTGTAGAAGAACCATTATCCTCCTCTGAAAGAGAGGAGAGAATCTGCAATAATATCATCAGCATGAAACAGCACAAGGAAAGGAAGATACTCATCCAAAGGGATTAGAGGAACTGATAAGGTCTCTATCAGAAACTCCTGTAAATAATCCTCTAGGGCCTCTAAATCCGAAGTCTCCTATGTGATCACCAAGATGGACTCATCCTGCTCCTGTGAAGATGACAGAACAGGGGGAGCATAGGCAGCAAGAAAAGCCATCTTAGCATGAGACTTCGTACTCTCCTCTATCGTTGGTGAAGTATCTGAGCCATCTGTCGTGGGTGAAGTGTCTGAGCCATCTGTCGTTGGTGAAGTATCTGAGCCATCGGAGGAGGACTCCTGTTTTGCTTTAGCTTTGGCTTTAGCTTTGGCTTTAGCTTTGCGGGGAGCGACCTATCGGGCAAAACATTTGGCCTTTGAATGACCAAGTCAGCCACAAAACTCACAAGATTCCTTCATCCTGGAATCCATGATGCGGTTGGAATTGTCAGAATCATCATTGTCAGAAGATGACTTTGTGGTGACTTTCTGCTTGTTGTTGTTGGGGTTCCCTTTCCCGCCTTTGTCTTTGCCCTTGCCCTTGTTAGAGGCAACAAAAGAAGACTCCGACTTGCCTTTTCTGAGAAGCATGCACTTGTCATGGAGATAACTCACGACTTACTCAAAAGGGGGGAGAGGATCACAAAAATAAATATTATCCCTGAAAGAATCAAAGGAAGCAGGCACCTTTACAAGAAGTTTATGGATGGGATTGTTGATGGTGCTTCCGTACTCCTCAAGTTGCAACTTGATATGGGAGAACTCTCCAATCTTCTCAATCAAGTTATCTGACTCAGTGATGGTAAGCTTCTCCAAATCTAACTCCAATTTGGCAATCTTCACTGTCGAAACTCTCCCATACCTCCTCTGGATCTCTGTCCACATCTGATGAGCATTACTCCGAGAGGAGACAAACTGTGCCTGTATGGATGGAGTCATGAAATGGATGATGATAAGACAAGCCCGAGCATCCAATATACTTTGCAAAGCAGGATCCACCAAGTGAGGTGTGGAGATAGCCATCCACACAACGGCTCCTTCTAGCAACAACTGAGTGTAGAAAGACCAAGTATGATAGTTGGATGTTGTAAGCTTCATGGAGTCACTAGGGTGGTATGTTGGCAGGGGTGGGAGCAAGACCTCGATGAGAGAAACTCAAAGAGGAAAGATTGGGAATAGGAAACACCTACGGAGCAGCAGGGGATCCACGCTGTGATGGAACGGGATCCACGCTGTGATGGAACAGGTGAAGAGATAGGAGAAGGAATGGCTGTACAGAAGTGGTCTCCTGAAGCCATGTCTGCTGAAAAAACAAAGTACCTCCTCTCAAACTATGCACAGCAAGAGAAAGAAGAAAGAAAGGGAAGGGAGGGTGCAAATCTGAAAATAGAAGAAGCAAACTATCTCAGAGTTCCTATCCTCAGCACTTATGAAGAGGGTTTCAGCTAATAACAGTACAAATGCAGAAGCTATGCAGAAAACACAGCCTACAGTAACAAGAAATTGCAGCACTTGAGGCAATCCCGCAGCTCCACTGTAAAACGCAGGTTACTGATTAAGGAACGCAGTAGTAAACAGCTCCTATATGCTGTAAACAGTCAACAACAGCAAGGGGGAAAAAAAACGCAGGTCCCTGTAGATGTTTCCCGCTCTGATACCATGAAAGAATGGGTACTATGCTGAGATACCCACTCAGAAATGCTGCAAGAACTGTACAACACTGTATATGGACAGCAAGCATAAAGGAGAAAAGAAGATCACTGCTGAATATCACCAAAAAAGGTAGTACATCATGTGGATCAACATGAGGGAGGTCCCGTAGATGCTGCCTGTCACTGCAGAAGCTGAAAAATGAGATGATAATTATTAATGATGCTAAGCCAAGCCACCTATATATATGTGGGAGGGAAGCTGGTCGGCCAGTTGTAGCAAGCCAACAGCATGGCTGTAGGAAAGAAATGCTAAAAATGCCTAAAAAATACCAAAAAAACGGTAGAACAATGCTGAATAATCTCTGCTAAGATATGCCCAATGCAGGGCTTCATATGGAGCCAGATACAAGCATGAATATGCATGGGCAAATCCATCTAGGGATGAAATAATTTCCAACAGGTTCCGAAAGGATCATGAGCCCTAGACATCTTAACTGATGCAACTAAGCAGATGGGTGTTTCTTCCAATCTAACTGCACTCGTGTGTGCAACACTTTGATTTTACATTTGGATGACTTGTTTTGTTTTGCTTGGACAATGCCGGAGATTACTGGCTGTGTTGTCCATGGGCTAGGGACGCTTGGGCACCCTGTGGACATGTATGTGCACACCTATTTGGGACTGACAGGTGGTCCATATGTGTTTTGCAGGTGGTAAGTGTCCCCAAAAACCCAATTTACAGCTTTATGATTTCACATACTAATAATTATGGGTTCAAAGTCCACACACTTATAAGTGACCGGACAAATTATAAGTTAATCACATCGGCCAGGACCAATTTAATACACGTGGTGGCCAATGGATGGGCACTGGACAAGATTCGGACCGATCTCTTGTAGGCGCCCCTTTTGGACCAGAAAAGCACATGCCTGGGCTGTTTTCAGCGGTGGAACTCTATTACGGGAGTGGAACTCTATTCCGGGGGGGAGGGAACTTTATTACGGGGGGGGGGGGGGGGGGACTCCACTTTTGGATAGGCGCTTGCTTTTTGGTGCATGGGAGGAGCTGGTCGACTGGTTCTACAACTTTCTACAGCCATCTACCACTACCTACCGCAACGGAATTCAACCAGGGGTGTGACCAAGGCTGGTCGACTTCATCTGGTGGCTGTTTTTGATGCTGGCCAACTGTTTACAGCCCTAAGAAGCTGCTGGTCAGGGCATCCGGAGACAGGGAAGTGCTGGCCGATTTGAGGGAGAGATATCCTGAGACCATCTGGCTTGTGAACTGCTGTTGGTCGACTTCCTTTGTGGCTTCTGAGAGCTGGTCGACTTGCTGTGTGAGACAGGAGAAAGAAGGGCTGTCCCGGGTGAAGGCCTATGGACTGTTAGGGTTAGGGTTTGGAGATGCTGCAAACACAGGCGTGGAGAGCAGAGAGAGAGAGAACACGACTCCTTGTGTATTCAGATAGTCAAATGTGAAGTACAATAGCCACATAATAAGTGACCTAAAAAGATGTGTGTTCACATGTCCGGCCATAAAATGTGTTGGGTGGACCAAAACACTTATAAACTGCTTATAAGTGAAACTAAGCTAAACTGGAGCTAAACTGGGGGAAAAAACCTCCACTAACTGAAGTAAAAAGTGCCCCACTAATCTACTGATGATCACTAGCACTCCTCTAGGTGCATACACAGCATAAAACCCAACAAACCCCCCTGGAGTGATATGTGATCACTGTACATCATCCACCAAAAGGAAACAAATTCAAAGCAGTGCGGAATGCTTCGAATTTCGGTCGTGGTAATGCCTTGGTGAAGATGTCTGCCACATTCTGATCTGTAGGACAGTAGATCAAACTGATATCTCCTGCTTGGAGTCTCTCTCGAACAAAATGATAGTGAATCTCAATGTGTTTCGTGCGAGCATGAAACACAGGATTCCTGGCCACAGCAATGGCACTCTGACTATCAGTATAGATAGGTGTAGGCTCCTCCACTGAAATATCCATATCAGTCATAAGACGACGCAGCCAAACACACTCAACAGTAGTAGTGTAGGCTGCTCTGTACTCTGCCTCACAAGACGAAGTGGCCACTGTGGTCTGTTTCTTGCTTAGCCAAGAAATGCATGAAGAGCCAAGAAAGAAACAATTTCCACTAGTGGAATGTCTGGTATCAAAATCACCAGCCCAATCTGAATCACTATAAGCGTATAACTGCATGTCACCCCCCTCAGGATAAAGCAATCCAAGAGACAATGTACCCTGCAAATATCGGAATACACGCTTCACAGCTTGCCAATGTGACAACCGCGGGCTGTGCATTAATCTGCTCAACTGAGAGACTGCATACTGAATATCTGGCCGTGTAGTACACAAGTAAATAAGGCACCCAACAGCCTGAGCATATGTAGTGGCATCAAAGGAAATACTGTCATCTTGTAGTGACAGTTTCATCCCAGGCTCCATAGGAGTACTAATAGGCTTGCAATCCTGAAATTTAAACTTCTCCAGAAGTTTAGCAACATACCGAGATTGCAATAACCCAATGCCTCTGTTATCCTGCACAAACTGTATGCCCAAATAGTAGTGTACAAGCCCCAAATCAGACATGTCAAATGTCTGTTGCAGTATCTCTTTAAAAGCTGCAATTTTGTCATCATTTGATCCCATGAGCAAGAGATCATCTACATAAAGACTGATGACCAGCAGATCTGTCTCTTCTTTCTTTACATACAAGGTGGCTTCTGATGGACTGTTCACAAATCCTTGAGTGAGTAGGAAAGCATCTATCTTTGCATACCAAGCTCGTGGAGCTTGTTTCAAACCATACAAGGCCTTTTTCAACCTGCATACTTTCCTTTCATGACCATGTTCTGCAAAACCCATGGGCTGATATACATAAACTTCCTCCTCGAGGTCCCCATGTAGGAATGCAGTCTTTATGTCCAACTGGTGAACAACCCAACCACGATGTGCAGCCAATGCAATGACACACCTAAGTGTCGACATACGGGATGTAGGAGCAAATGTCTCCTCATAATCAATGCCCTTCTTCTGTGCATAGCCCTTTGCAACTAGACGGGCTTTGTACCTGTCAATGGATCCATCTACATGTCTTTTCAACTTATAGACCCACTTAGTACCAATTGCTTTCTTGCCTTTGGGCAGATCAACCGAATCCCATGTTTGATTCCTTTTAATAGAATCAAGCTCATCCTGCATGGCTTTGTTCCAATGCACATTATCTCGTGCATCCACAAATGAATCAGGCTCATCATCATCCTGTAAACTGGCTGCCATAACCAGATTCAAATCCATGATGAGTGCATGCTCATTGGTCCGTGTCTCCCTACGAGTACGACCAGCACGAGGACCCTCTAAATGGCTGTCCTGTAATGTCCTCAAATACCATCTAGGTATGTGTCTGACCTGTGGTGCCTGCTGCCCCATATTTGGTTCAGCTTCTGGCTCAATTTGCTGCTGAATTTCTGCACCACCTTCATCATTTGCTGGCTGTCCTGTACCCTCATGAGTTGGATCACCAACTGTGGAATGAAACTCCATAGGTAGTAGACCTTCAAACACATCATTTTCAGCCTGATTTGCATCATAACCAGCCATGGATATTTCTGATTTTTCATCAAAAATCACATCCCGACTAGTGAATATCTTCCTGGATAGTGGGTCATATAACCGGTAGCCCTTGCTCTCACGGCTATACCCAACAAAAATGCATTTGGCTTTATCATCCAACTTCCTCCTCAATTCTTTGGGTATGTGTGCATATGCAAGACACCCAAAGATACGAAAATGTGATACAGAAGGCTTGCGGCCATGCCAAGCCTCAAAAGGAGTAATGGAAACCAATGCCTTTGTGGGACATCGATTCAAAATATGACAAGCACACATGACAGCTTCCACCCAAAAGATATGTGGTAGCCTCTTTGCCTTTAGCATACATCTGGCCATCTCCATGAGTGACCGATTCTTCCTTTCTGCAACCCCATTCTGCTGTGGAGTATAAGTAGTAGTATACTGATGTTTTATACCTCTACTCTCAAGAAAGGAATTCAACATGTGTGACATATATTCCCCCCCTCGGTCAGAACGGAGAGTCTTAACTTTGCATCCTGACTCTGTCTCAGCAAGTGCTACAAAGGCCAAAAATGCATCATATACCTGTGATTTCTGTGTCAAAGGATAGACCCAGCATATACGAGAGAAGTCATCAATAAATGTTGCAAAATAGAAGCAACCACCTAATGACTTCGTCTACATGGGACCACAAAGATCACTGTGTATAAGCTGCAACTTTGCAGTTGCTCGTAGAGCCTGATCACGTGGGAAGGAAAACCTATGCATTTTTCCCAAAATACATCCTTCACAAATGTGATCTGGAGGCTTCTCCATGAGAGGTAGATCTGTAAACATGTTATGTCGCTGCATAAGCATAAGACTACCAAAATTTACATGCCCCATGCGAGCATGCCATAACTCCGCATCAACCATAGCTGGAGTAAGAGTGAATGCATTATAAGCAGACTGATCCACTGGCTGAAATGCATCCAACTGATAAAGTCCATGACATAATGTACCAGTAAACATCAAGGTCAAAGCATTAGCTTTGTCTCTGACCATGCATTTATCATCATCAAAGTGGACTTGCATACCACAATGTGCTAAAGAAGAAATGGACAACAAATTCTTCTTTATCCCTGGTACATATAAGGCATCTGTAAGGCGGAGAATGGAGCCATCAATGGCTGTGAGCTGAATGTCCCCAATGCCACGAACTGGATATGAAGCATTGTTGGCACACTGAACAGTTTTGCCAACAGAGGCAGGGCCAACATGACAAAACAAATCCTTGCGAGATGTGATATGCTTTGAGACACCACTATCAAAATACCAAGTACATGCATGCTCTGTCATACTGAGTGCCTGTGAAGACCAAGAGGCATCATAGCTGCATGTATAGAAACAGTAATCCCTGTCCTCAACAAAAGAAGCAGTCTTTGGAGGAGCTTTAGAGGCATCATTTCCAGACATCCCAGCTTCCTTTGCCTTCTCTTTGGCAATCCTCTTTCTACATTCTGTGATGTAGTGACCTGGCTTCTTACAGTAATGACATTTGCCCTTCTTCTTGGGCTGTCCATCACCTTTCTTGGTATCCTGAGATGAACCACCATCACCTGAATTCTGATTTGAACTCTTTGGCTGAGTTTTTCCTTTCCCCTTTTGACCTGTAGTAAATGCTTGTTCAGCACTTGTGTTCATATTCATATTCTTCCTCATTTGCTCTTCTTGTAGCAAGAGAGCAACAAGTTCCTGATACTTAAGGGGTTCAACAGCATTCCTCATGCTGAGGTTCAAAGAGGTATGAAAAGCCAAGTAAGATCTTGGCAAAGAGTGCAAGATGGTGGACACAAGCTGTGTCTCAGGAATAATCTCATCGACATTGATGAGTTGCTCTCTCAAATCCTGCAGCTTGTTTAAGTGGCTAGACATATCATCTCCTTCATGCATTTTCTGATTTTCCAGCTCTCTTTTCAAAAATGAGATCCGAGCCTCATTACGAGCAGCATACATCTGCTCCAAAGTCACCCATGCATTCTGTGAAGAGCTAGCTGAACGAATATGAGGTATAATAGACCTCTGTACTGACAATGCAATGAGTGACAAGGCTTGTGCATCCCTGGCATCCCATGTCTTCTGAGCATTTGTTCTTTGAACAGGCAATGGCTGCCCTGGAGCCTGTACCTGTTGTCCTCGTCCACGAGCACCCCCTTGGGGAGGAGTCTCTGGAGCCAATGGACCTGGACGTGGTTCATCACCACTAACAAAATCCCAAAGACCTTTTGCCACAAGCACATTTTTCAGCATAAAACTCCACAAGGAGTAGTTTGTGCCGTCCAATTTGTCTTCCTTAGACAAATACGTGAATACATCACTCTGCTGTTGATTTGCCATTATGCCTATGCACAATGTTGTACTTGTGTATCAAAAAACCCAATAGCAAGAACCCTGAAAACAACTGTACTCCACTGAATACAGTTCACCCAAATATGCCTTGCACTCTCAATCCTCTGAATGTGCAGCTCAATGCACCAGTGACTGAGTAGAGCACAAAAAATGGCTTACACAATGCCAAAATGCCCCAAAAATGCCCAAAATTACTGTACCCAAAACCTTGCAAAAATCTGTAGACTTCTTTGCAAGAAAGTCTGCCTGTAGATTTTCACAGAGAAAATAAAAATGCCCAATATTCAAAACTTGTAATGCTTACCACAGTTGAGATTTCAACAGGTACAAGTTGACTGCAGTGTGCAGGTACGAATGACTTGACTGTTGTACTGTGCAAGTACAGATTACTGTACGGAGCAAACTACAGGTATAGTGAAAGTACGACGGATGTACTCACATGGAGCACTGTACTGAACAGTGCGAACAGGTACTCGATGCAAGTACAATCGACTGTATGCAGGTACAATACGGAAGCAGTCGATTGTAAGCAAGCAGGTACAGTACGGGTACTGAAGCAGTCGACTGACTGTAGGCAGGTACAGTTCCAACTGAAGGCGGCGCTGACAGGTGCTGTCGACGAACTGGTACGGAAGCTGCAGTGTACCTGCTGAAGGCGGCGCTGATTGTACGGGCAGGTACTGATGTACGGGCTGGACAGAACCTGAAGGCGGCAGTGTACGGGCAGGGCAAGGGCAGGCCAACCTTGCTCTGATACCAAATGAAGGCCTATGGACTGTTAGGGTTAGGATTTGGAGATGCTGCACACACAGGCGTGGAGAGCAGAGAGAGAGAACACGACTCCTTGTGTATTCAGATAGTCAAATGTGAAGTACAATAGCCACATAATAAGTGACCTAAAAAGATGTGTGTTCACATGTCCGGCCATAAAATGTGCCGGGTGGACCAAAACACTTATAAACTGCTTATAAGTGAAACTAAGCTAAACTGGAGCTAAACTGGGGGAAAAAACCTCCACTAACTGAAGTAAAAAGTGCCCCAGTAATCTACTGATGATCACTAGCACTCCTCTGGGTGCATACACAGCATAAAACCCAACACCGGGCTGATGTGGGAGTGCTATGGGCTGATGTGGGAGTGATATCCTAAGACCATCTGGATTGTGAACTGCTGCTGGTCGACTTCCTTTGTGGCTTCTGAGAGCTGGTCGACTTGCTGTGTGAGACAGGAGAAAGAAGGGCTGTCCCGGGCTGATGTAGGAGTGCTATGGGCTGCCCATGGTTGTCCTGCATGTGCTTAATATGCAGGGAATGCTCTCTAGTGCCGAAGATTGACATCAAAATTCAGCATATGTTTTGTTTTATTTTCATATTGTACCGGAAGAAACAGGTGCTAGCCAGTGGAGAATACTTGGCCACCTGCAAAGTCGTATTCGGAAGCACTCCTTTTTGGTAATCTAACCATGGAGGGGGGGGGGGAGCGGGCAAGGTGGTCAGCCCATCTTCTGGTCCCTAGTGTGGTGTACTATGCAGAGCTGACATCTTTCTTTTATCTAGCATGCTTATGTGTTTAAGCAATTTTCATGATTGATAAGATATCCGTGTTACAGCTGCCCTTCCGTTACAATGCCTGATATTACTGCCTATGTTTATTCAATTCTCATGATTGATAAGATTTCCGTGTTTCAACTGCCCTTCCGTTACATTCATATCCGTTTCAACTGCCCTTCCGTTACAATGCCTGGTATCATTGTCTATGTTGTCCATGGGCTGCAGACGCTTGGGCACCCTGTGGACATGTATGCGCACACCTGTTTGGAACTGACAGGTGGTCCATATGTGTTTTGCAGGTGGTAAGTGTCCCCAAAAACCCAATTTACAGCTTTATGATTTCACATACTAATAATTATGGGTGCAGGTCCACACTCACTTATAAGTGACCAGACAAATTATAAGTTATTCACATTGGGCACGACCAATCTAAGACACGTGGCGGCCAATAGATGGGCACTAGACAAGATTTGGACCGATCTCTTGTAGGCGCCCCCTTCTATACTAGAAAAGCACACGCCTGGGCTATTTTCAGCAATGGACTCTATTATGGGGGTGGACTCTATTACAGGGGGGTAACTCCAGTTTTGGATAGGCGCCTACTTTCTGGTGCATGGGAGGAGCTGGTCGACTAGTTCTACAACTTCCTACAGCCATCTACCACCACCTATCACGACGGAATTCAAACAGGGGTGTGGCCAAGGCTGGTTGACTTCATCTGGTGGCTGTTTTTGATGCTGGCCAACTGTTTACAGCCCTAAGAAACTACTGGTGAGGGCATCCAGAGGCAGGGAAGTGCTGGCCGATTTGAGGGACAGACATCATCTATTGATCGGAGACCATCTGGCTTGTTAACTGCTGCTGGTCAATTTCCTTTGTGGCTTCTGAGAGCTGGTCGACTTGCTCTGCTTCTAATTTTGCCCAAATCATCTTCCCCCTTGTTTCATGATCGTCCTATCCTAACCGCCACTTTCTTCCTTGAACATAATAAGTTTCTTGAGCCGAAGTTGTCGTCCCTAACTAGCTTTTGCAGCCCAAATATGGCTGTGCACTTAAAAGCTTCTCCTCTAATTGCCACTATAATCCTCTTCAATTTTCAAAGCAAAAAAAGATGCAAAGAGAGCAGGGTGCCAACTAATATGACAGCCCAACCAGACAGTTGGTTATTCATGTTAAGACATGGTACTCACTTCATGCAAGCCTTGAGCTTGCCAACCTTTCTGGTCTTGTCCTTACTTGGTATTCCAAATAATAAGAGAAGCCCTGCCTTGTGGCAAGTTCAAACTTTTTGGACCAAAGCTACATCTACTGGAATCAGCTTTGTCCCATTGTCACATGCATAAATTTTCAACTTATGATACATGTGGCATTATTGTATCATAGCTGTTTTTTTCACGGAAGCCTGTTAACAGTAGACCTTGCATTTGTTGGCTCTAATTTGTTCCATAGAACACTCGCAGAAGTTTGGTAGGCGGTGTAAGCAGGATAGTGACAATATAATCATATTTGGTTGTTGACAAGGCTAAGAAGAGAATCATTTGTAGCAATCTTTTTAAACTACTAGTTTATAGACACAGGTTACTCTGTCATGACTCATGCTAGCACAAAGAAGTCTAGAAAGATGTAAACTGAATGTCTAAGGTCATTCAGGTCAAAGCCATTTATCTTGGCTTAACCATACTAGCACATTTTACCCCAATTCAAAACCAGCACATTGACTGAAAAACCTCCCAAGATAAGATCTTACCTCCACCACCATTCATGATCCTCCACAGCCAGTTGAAAATATGTCAAAGCTATTGTGATAAATGCAGTGACAATAATCAGGATAATAAAGACAATGAAGAGGATGCTGTAGATTGTATACACTTTGTGACCCCAAACACTTGCAAAGATGTAATAAAGCTCGATGTAGATTGCACTGAAAGGTAAAAAGCCTGCCATAACCATTTGTGGCACTGTTCCTCTATACCATGGCAACTGAGGAATCTCTCTGGGATATTTTGTTGTGCGGCAAGGAGCTTGAAACTCTGCTTTGCTGTTTTTACCGGCAATCCCTCCCAAGACCAACAGAGGTGACGTGACCAAAGTCCAAATAAGAAGAATGACAACTATAGTGCCAAAAGGCAGAGCTGCTGTCGAATTGTAGGCAATTGCCACCGTGTTCAGAAAACAAAATGTCAAGAACAAAGGACCACAAAACAAGCAACCTGTGAGAAGCAGGTTGCGCACCTGCAAAACTTTGACAGTGTCAACAATCAGGTGCTAAAGCCTATACAGACAATAAAAGATTCAGGCAACTTGAAAGCTCCGTTACCCAGTTGGATCCTTCAAGTTGTTGATAGTAAGAAGCAGCACTGTAGCCAGCAATTCCTGATGTGAGGGCATAAATCACAACAAGTGCCGTATAGAGGGCACCTCGGTTGTAAGGGTAGAAAACGCCTATTAAAGCCAGCATGAAGATAAACATGGCACTGCAAGATATTCAAAGTCATTAAGACAAGGCAGAACAACTATCGCAAGTTGTAAAGTTAGCTCGAGGTCACTCAAAGATACTCACAGGGCAAGTAGCTGAGTGCCACTTCCTAACACAGCACAAAAGAGTGACTTCTGATAAGGATATCTGAAAACATCACCATGAATATATTTCCAGCCCGTTTCCTCCTGGTCATCAGCAGCCTCATCATCACGTGTATACCTAGAGGTGAAATAGTAAAATACATTAAACCCAAAAAAAACACCTGGGAAGAGGCAATCCCTTGGGCACATGTTGTAGCAACACGAAACACAGCAGAACTTGAAAGTAATCATCAAGATTGGGATCGGTATCCTTACTTGATGAAATCGTTTTTCAATACACGCATCAAAATGGTAGCAAGGAAGCCAGTTAAGAGAAGCACTGTCACACATGAGTTGATAATAGAGAACCAATGGATCTCCAGGTGTTGAGGCAAGAAAGAATACTTGGCATACTTTTCCATGCGTCTGTCAAAGGGCTTATCTGTCTCCTTCCACTTGACAGAGTATTGAAACTCAACTTCTACCTCTTTATCATCTGTTATGTCCACAGTGTAGCTGCGATCCGTAGCTACACTGATTTCAATGACCCGATCTTCATTGTAGAGAACTTCAAAGAGAACATGTGTGTAAAGCAAACACTTCAACTCATGTTCATCCACTTTTCCAACAAAGCCCCATAGAGGAAGATCATCATAATACATCTGGAAATAGTAATCTTGTTTGACTGCATCCCGGAAAATGTGCACGTCTTCCTTGCTAAGTGTTTTCTTGCATAGAGTTTCTGACTGCTTGTTCTCTCTGAAATTCAGCTGATAACTTGCATAAACCATGCGATCTCCATTGAGAACTTCCCCAAGATCCTCCCTCTTTTCTGTTACCTGAGCTGCAATTTTCAGACCGATATGTACGTCAGGTTGCACATAGCAAACACTGACTGCAATAATTATAGTTCACGTCGAGGGAAGCGAACGCAAAATTACAAAGAAAGGCCTTAAAAACAGGCATACCTGGAGGACAGAATGGTAGATTGAAGTATCTGTATGTTTCGCTGCATCAGGCACCCAAAAAAATGACAACTTATAAGGACTCGAAATGCAGAAAACAGGCAGGAGCTTATATCCTACTCAAAAGAAGACAGACAAAAGAATTGAGCCTTTGCTATAAAGGGGGGCTTGGGGGGAGGCATTATGGCTGTCTGTAGGGCTTGGACAGGAAATGGGATGGTTGTGTGTCTAGACGTACTTTCTGTTGTCGTTTAAAGTTTTACTACTATGCTCAATAGCCCATTAGCCAGTTGTGAGCAAGGACATGCAGGTCAAGGTGCACAGGCAAGCGGGGGATGTGCCCATTACCCTCAGCAGGGCCATGGACATGGCACCCAAAAACAAGTTCATGGGAAGTGGCCCTAACTTCTTAGAAAGCTGAACAACTGCTGTCCAGACACCTGCAAATAGGGGAGGATGTCAAAGACCGACCAAAAGCCACTTCATCATTAATGCGATTGCAGCTTCATGAATGCAACCGGGGTCACTATCAAAAGTGATCTGGTAAGACTAGTAGCCTTGATTTCTACCCAGATCTAGAGGATTATCGCTTTAGATCTACAATATATGTACGCGTAAAAATGGGCTCTGTAGCCTCTATGGGAGCTAAGCCATAATTCAAATCAAAATCCTGGCAAGGGTCAAACAGAAAAACAATTAGAAAATGCATGGCTCAAGGTGTGTAAGAAAAAAACAGGTTAGCCTAAACTCCATAGACATCGCAAAACTCCATAGCTTTCCTTGAGCACATTAAATACTAAACCCTAAACAGAGATATTGCCGTACCTGGGGTTCTGAAAGGGCCCGACTTTGTTCGCGTAGAGAGGGACGGGATCTCCTTTGGCGTACTTGTGATCAGAAGCACTGGCGAGCACAGAAAGGAAAACTGCTGCGAAAAAACAGACAGCTATAGCGCCAAAAGGGCAGCGAAACCTCAGAAACGCCATGGCCGGCGGGGGAAAGCTTGTAGAGCTCTTGCGTTTAGGGTTTCTGTTCTGCTAAGGGTTTTCTCAGACCAGAAAAAGCTTCGCCGTAATTTTCTGTTGCAGCAGAGAGATGAATCTGCTTGCTGCGGACCCCAAGGGCTTTTAATTTTCCTAGTGCACATGCCCCGCCACGCTTCCAATATGTCACGTTTCTCGCATTACAAAAACAAAACAAAAAATGTCACGTTTTTTCAAACTTATTTGTCATTTTTTTTTATCAATCAAAATAATAAAATACTAACCCTCATTGAATTACCGGTTTTCATTATAAGTTTTATATATTTTTTTCCATAGATTGTTATGCAACAAGTCTAGCGAAAGATAGTCAAACCCCATTCCCTAATCGGGAAATTTGAAATCCCTTGAATTTACCAATTTTTTGCTATACGATTTTTTTCCACAGATTGTTCGCACACCCTGAGCACCCGCTACAACAACTTGCTAGTGTAGTGAGAGGAATTGGAACCCAGGCCCTAACTAGAAAATTCAAAAGCCCTACCTGCTGCTAAACAACACTTGTGGTTGATGAGATTGTGCAATAAATGAACATCTTATGAAAATTTAATCCTCACAATAATTCCTTGATTGCTTTTCTTTAATTTCACTCAATAAAATACATTACTTTGTCTTTTAGTCAAGCACTATTATCTTGATGAAGATTGCTTTCTAATGACAATGAGGGAATGAAAATAGTTAATTTAGTGTATTTTTTACTTTTTTTAAATAACCTTTCAAAACATGCAAAACCCCTCTCAAAAATCAAGCCTACTTGGATAGAGGGCAATACGAGGAGGTGGGAGATGTGGTGGAGGAGGGTGTGGAGAGTGAGAATGGGCATCATTGCATGCTTCTACAATTGAGGATTTGCATTAGCACGAGAACAGAGTTTGATTATTGAGAGACTTTTGGACTCTTAAATCCTATATTTATTGAAGTTTTCTTTCTGAATTGGATCCAACCACTACTTGAGCTCTTCCAAAATCGTTGTATAAAGCGATGAGCTTCAAAAAAAAAAAGATCGCATGAAAAGGAGGATACAAGCTTGTGAACCTATCTTGCCATTGGATTCAAATGCATATGTGTTGATCCAAATATGATCAATAGAACGCATGAACATGTTTAATTACATAGGTGTATAATACATAATACTATGTGACCTCGAAAGGGAGGAAAATTAGGGTGTTGAGAGGTATTGAAGTCCTTGATAACATACTACAACCTTCTTCTTGTGCTTCTAATTCTCATTAGTGCATTCTCTCATGAATGCTAGCACAATAGTAGCCCTTTTAATCTATCGAAAAAGATGATGGATTTTTAGAAAATGTCTTAGTGTGTCTATGTCGAATTGATTATCACATTGAGTAATATTGTACAATGATCATGAAAATTCGTAGAAAAAAAAACACCCAAAAAAGTACCTTGTGATCTTTTCAAGCTATTATTTGTGAAAATTATATGGCACAAGTCCTTTCAAAGTTGTATGACACAAATCCATTCAAAGTTGTATGGCACAAGTCCATTCAAACATGAAATAGAGAATGGGAGCTTTGAAACCCTTTAAAAAGTGGGGATTGTAAACAATGAGTTAAGGGGATAATATCTAGACACTTTTTAACAGATGAGAAAGTTTATTATAGGAATGGGCAAAACTCCATGAAGTTGAGTGCCAAGGTCAACTCTTCTAAACTTTTGAATCTTGAAAAATATGGTACATCTTTCTAGCTAACAAATGGTCCATCTTTCTAGTTAACAAATGGGGGGGAGGTGATTGTGGATGTACTCTCTCTCTCTCTCTCTCTCTCTCTCTCTCTCTCTCTCTCTCTCTCTCTCTCTCTCTCTCTCTCTCTCTCTCTCTCTCTCTCTCTCTCTCTCTCTCTCTCTCTCTCTCTCTCTCTAGATTGGCACATTAAAAATATAAGGTCTGCGTTCATCCAAGACCACAAAATTGTAGTAAATGCAATAGCAATTCATCACATTCAACAAGGCCTCCTCACTCCCATCACAATCATCATACAACTTGAATTTATTTAAAAAATTTGCATATATTAGAGTTATGCAAAACAACAACTAGAATTAGAATTTTTACACCATATTGTAGAGAATCACCTGTGAATATTCGATTACGTGAGAAGTACAAATTGTCGCATTCCATGGCGAAGCTCAAACCTCCTAACCACCCCCAAGCTTTCTCACTCTCCCACTCGCACTCACATTAGTCTCCTCACAAGAGGTTCAACCCCAATTACAATAGCATGAAGATGGATAATCACACGAAAGTCTTGATCTCACACTCATAACTAAAGTACTGTCCTTTGATTGCAACTACAGTACTCTATTCTCCAATTGCTATAAGCTACCTAACAGTAACATCAGATTCAGTGGCTTCTATCTCTCTGCTCCCATCTTAGAATATAGAGTTCCAAGTTCTCAAATTGACTAGATCACATCTATTGCACAAGCTAGTGTAGGCAAAATTAGCAAAACATCTATATATGACAAAAAAATGCAATATCCTTGAAAACACATGCCTTTTCTATATTTTTTGTATGCGCCATCTCTAAATATGTAAAAATACTCTAAATATGATCTCTTATCACCTAGACTTGTAATTTGATTTTAGGAGGTATATATGTATATTTTAATATATTTATTTGCATTAAAACTTATAATTTATAATTCTTTTTTATCATATATATATTTTTAATGTAAATATATATATTTAATTATATCTGTTTACATTAAGTGTTACAATCTATAATTCTTTTTTTTACACAAATATTTTTTGAACACATATATTTTTAATGTAAATAGATATACTTTAATATATCTATTTACATTAAACCTTAGAAACTATAATTGAACGCAAATATCTTGTCTCGTGGTTATGCTAACCATTTAATCAATTAAGAGAAAGAAAAGGCCTCACATATGCCCCTCCCTCAAAGTGCTATGTTCTCACTTAGAACAATAGGAGGCTTATTTATACACTATTTAAATTGGCATTCCATATTTCTTGTCTAAAATGAAAGGATAAATATACTTATCTGTGAAGTTTGACAATATGATCTTCAATCAATCATATTATTGCATTCACATCTAAGGGCCATGAGATCTTTCCTAACATACCCATTTCCAATAAAACCAAAGATACCTCATAGAGGGCGGCACCAAGACAAGGACTACCTCAAAATCCAAACCTTCCCTCCTGAAATACAGTCTTATTATCAAGTATCATTAAAAGGTTTGATAGCAAAGTATATCCATTATTTAATCATGTCTCGAGCTCATCCATTCCATGAAAAGAAACATAACAAAATACAAGAATTCATTCCATTCCATTTTGTTATGTTTCTTTCCATTCCATGCAAAGAAACATAACAAAATGCAAGAATTCATCCTCTCATATACACTTATGCACTGTTATTCTTATCACCTAATTAAGTTTAGTACCAACTCATACAAAAGGATTGTATACACACTCATATGTATCCTTCAAATAATCTTAAGACTCACAGGCTATGAAGATTTCATCTTTATTTTCATCATTCTTCTCTTAGTATCACTTTTATATAAGACACTCTAAGTTATACTTATCGCCTGATTAAACTCATATAAAAGGATTGTATGCACTCTCATTTGTATCCTTTAAATAATCTTAAGACTCACCATGAGGATTTCATCTTTATTTTCATCATTCTTCTCTTAGTATCACTTTTATATAAGACACTCTTAATTATATCTTTTGTCAAAATCATATAGCTCGAGACTTGTCTCTATCTAGATGCATTCCCATCCCTTGACTTAGTTCTTGCTTGCTAAAGATACTAGTATATACATAACTATATAATGTCTTACTTGAAACCTAGACCTCTCGATCCCAAGCATGATTTAAATAAATCAAGTATGACTATCCATACATTCCTAGAACTAATTCATACTACCTCTAAACAATTAGAAACTTTTATGTCTACTTAAAACTTATACATTCAAGAAACTTTTATGGTCTACTTAAAACTATACATTCATAATACTTCTAGATAATGGTGTTTACCTAGCTAGTCTACCCACACTAGCATCACTTCACATAGAATAATAGTATATACTCTCACATTCTCATACATCCACGTGTTACTAAGTATGAACTAAGTTATAGAATTTACTCAATAACACATAGACCTTCTAATCCCGAGTGTAAAGAATATATAAAAATACCTGGTTAGTCCACCCACACTAGCATTGCTTCACATAGAATAATAGTATATACTCTCACATTTTCATGCATCCACCACATGTTACTCCCACATTTTCATGCATCCACCACATGTTACTAAGTATGAACTAAGTTATAGAATGTACTCAATAACACCTAGACCTTCTAATCCCAAGTACAAAGAATATATAAAAATACCTACCCAAGTCACACTAATTGATTAAGAACAAATAGACCGATAAACAACGGAGACAATGTGTGTAGAAATTACAATACTTGATTATTGATAGAAGCTAATACAATGAATGAATCCTATGGGAGAATCACTCCATCCCAAGCCTAAGGACTCTAATAAGTTCAGAAGTATACAATTCAAGCTCAATCTCACACCACCATACATGATCATCATGTTTATGTAGCTTTCTCTAATATGTTACAGTGCTGTCTCTACGTATTGCAAACTGGTGAGTTCAAATATAGCCATAACTTCAGCTCCATAATGAATTAGGAAGATCCCAATAGTTAAAGGATGGATGATGATTGTTCCACAACTTCTTAGTTTGTAGCTCCTTGATCCAGCGATTGCAATTGAAGTACCCAAAGTGCACTATAAATGATTGGACCTAGGTAAAAATCATGTGTGTGTTGAAAACTATGCAAATGCATTCTCCTTCCTTAGGTAAAAATTTATCAAGGGCTAGGGGTCCTTTATATACCTAAAAATGACGGTTGACTACTCCACAAGCTCCCCTAGTTAACTCAAGGTTGGTAGCCCACAATATCCATGCAAATAAATTTTAATCTTCATGTAATATCTCATTCTTTTCATGCATTCAACCACTCCACATTTATTTAACTCTTGTATCAAGTTAACTTTCTCATTTAAGCACGGCTGGAGTATTCTATTAATTCTCAAGATTATCTCCTTTTTTTTGAACACCTTAAAATTTATTTACCATCCAACCTTGGACTTTACAGTTTATCTATTCAACCTTAGCCCAATTAAAATGTGCACTCTTCTATTAACAAAACTTACCAACGCATACACACCCTAGCACATTTTATTTGCATGTGGATTATTATTATTATTGTTTAATTTTATTCAAATAACTCATTTATTTATTTCATACAAATTTTTAATATCATTTCTCTCTTTCTAACTCTAATGTATGCATGGGGGAAACCCCAAAATAAAATTGTGCACATACCAGAGCTTGGCTAGTTAACTAGAAAAAAATCCTTCTAATTTTATTATCTTAGACTCCTAAGTCTCTCCTAAGACATCTAAACCTACTTTTGGTTTTCCAATTCTACTTGTCTTTGGGCCAGAAAAGCAACTTGTTCAATATCCAATATATGACTAGGATTTGGGGTATACTTCTTTAGCAGACTAATATAAAAGACATTGTAGATTTTCAAATATAAAGGATGTAGTTCATAAGCTTGATCTTCGACTCTTCATGTAATCACAGCTTATAATTTCTTATACTTTTCCAAGGAGAGAGAACTTCTGTTAGGTTGTACATGAAAGAACCACATCACCTTTATTAAACTCTCTGTTAGATCTCTTTAGATTGGCATATTGCTTTTACATATCCTGGGCATATTTAATCTTTTTATAGACCGTATTTAATGATTCATCTCATCTAGCATCTGTTGACCCTTCCACTCTTATTAGAACAATTTAATGGCATTGAGTAATTTTGTCCATACAGTGCCTTAGATGGGCTCATCCCAATGTTTGATGATAAGAGGCATTATAAGCAAACTCTAGCAGATGTAAATAGTTCATCTATCTACTAGGTTTTTGTCCACATAATGCTAGGTATCTTTAATCACCTAGTTTACCCTCTCTGTCTAGTGATGATAGGCAAAACTAAGATTTAGAGATGTACTCATGACTTCAAAGAAGGTGGTCCAGAATTGGGATGTAAATTTAGTGTCTCAGTCTTATTGATTATCCTTCTAGGCAACCCATGCAATTTGAATATCTCCTTCAAAATGACTTTAGCAACATCAATTGTAGTATAGGTCTTTTTCACTAGGATTGAGTGAACAATCTTTGTTAGACATTCCACCACTACCAAGATGTAGTCATACCCAACATCATTTACTGAAGGTAATTTGATATTGAGATCCATGCTTCTGCATTTCCGTTTCATTTGTAGGATGTCTAAATACAACTTTCTTAGCATCTTTACTCTTTTGACCTTGACCTTTTGGCAGACTAAGCATCGACGAATATGTTGTAATACATCCTTCTTAAGTCTGGGGGAGAAAAGAAACTCTTCTTTACATGAAAGTCTTCACATACCTGGGGTGTCCTGTTATAGGGCTATCATGAGCTCCATTCAAAATTCTCCTATTTAAATCTCCAACTCTTGGAATACACATCATACAGGCACTTGTATTCTTGGATTTTCTTCATTTCCTAGGCTGTCTTGCTTTCTTGCTCAAGTAAGGCAATGAGACAGGAGCAAAGAATTTATTTGATCCAATTCTTTCCTTGATCTTGATGGGTAAGGGATTTGAAATTACGGTTGTCACAATTGAAGAGGCTTTTCTACTAATGCCAACAACATTCCCTAGTCTATAGTTGATCTCAAAATCAAATTTTTGAATAGTATGCATCCATCTTCTTTGCCTTATATTAAGATCATGTTGAGTGAAGATCCACTTTAAGCATTTACGATCAATTTACCAAGGTGAAATTTTTCCTAAGAAGATAGCGTCCCCACCAAAGCTTTAAGGCATGCACTATTGTAAGCACCTGTGAATCATGGACAATATAATTCCTTTCATACAATCTCAATTTCCTCCCTATATTAGGATTCCACCAACCAACAGTGAATCCACTAACATCAACGAGCGATGACTTCAAAAGGATTTCCAAATAGCTTTAACATGGAATTTGTTACTAATGCGATCAACTTATCAACAAAGGCACTCTGACATATAGGAGACCATTGAAATGGAGCGTCCTTCTTGAGGAACGCAGTTAAAGGAGAAGCAATTTTGGCATATCGAGGGATAGAAATCCGATACCACCTTGTTAAGTCTAAAAATCCTCTAACTTCCTTTATCGTGTTCAGTTTTGGTCAATCACAATTATAGCTTGCACCTTTGTAGGATTAGGTTATATTCTATCCTTCAACACTATGAACCCTAGATATTTAATACGATCGGTAAGGTACACTTACTCTTTATAGGCAAAAATTTTGTGCTCCCTAAGGGTTTCTAAGAATTTACACACATGCTTCTCATGATCACCATCATCATTGGAGTAAACCACAATGTCATCAAAGAATATTAAGACCAAATCATCCAGATACGCTTTGAAGATCCCTTGCATTAACCGCGATTGAAGGTAGCAAGAGCATTTGTTAATTCAAAGGTGTAAGATACCTCTTATTAAGTAATAATTTAATTGTGTTTAAATGTGCAAGGTCTCGTAAATAAATAATTTAAAATAAACATAAGATTAGTAAGATTCATGTGCATAAATAAATGACGCCCATGTGTACCATTCCAGTTGTTAGTGCGTGTGATTTTATATTATGGTTATCTATTTCTCATAATAACGTTGGGATTGATTGATGAGCTCAATTGATTATTTAACTAATATGGATTATGTCTATGAGTATAGGTAATGAGATTGAGGTGTCGCACGCACTATATGAGGGTACTGATTGAGATGTCATATAGATTGAGATGTGTAAGGGTACTGATTGAGGTGTCATATGGATTGAGATGTGTAAGGGTACTGATTGAGGTGTCATATGGATTGAGATGTGTAAGGGTACCGATTGTGGTGTTGCACTATACGAGGGTATTGATTGAGGTGTTGTATGGATGGTGGATTGAGCAGTGGTGCAAAGATGAAAATCATGTGCTAATCATGTATTAGAATTTTATTAATCATTTGTAGCCTATCATGTGGCTAGATTTTTTATGCGAGTGTGCATGAGATTGTTTTATATACGAGTGTGCATAAGATTATTTTATGTGCGAATGTGCACAAGATTATTCTAAGTGCATATGTGCACAAGTAGTTATGTGTATAGGCCCATTAGTATTTATCATTGGGCAAAGGTTTTGTCATGTGTAAACCTTATAAACTTTTGACAAGGTTATTTATATATAAAGCAAAATCCCAAAAGTGGAAAAGGTGCTATTATTGACTCTAAGGGCTAAAAATATGAATATCACATAAATACCACATGTGGGAGAAGGAGCCAGACACGTCTGGGGGGGAGATTGTACCCAATGGTTGTGTCTTGTGTGGTGAAGTATATTTCAAGTATTTACGTTCATCTCATGTATGCTTGTATTATTTTTCTCTATTCAATTTGATTAAGTTACTGTGAGTTTATGGTTAAACTTATACTCGAAGAAAGATTCTTGAAACAGTGGTATCAGAGTTATGGCAAGTACAAGGACATCTTGAAGGTTTACATCCAAAAACATAATCTTGAAGCAATTCAAAATTCCAAGGTATGCCTAAATCTCGTGTAGATTTGATTTAACTTATTTCAAAGAGTATGTAAAATAGTTTAAAAATCCTATAAGCCTGTGTCAAATTGAACAGTGAAGTGTATGAATAGTCCTTAAGGTTTGGGGGTAAAAGCATGTGCTTTCTTGAGTCTTTTGAACAAAAAATAGTGAATCTAGTGCCCTTTGGGTAAAGGGGTTCAATGGTTTATGTGAATTTTCTGGATCATTGGATCTAACACTAGATCAAGGGCTCCTAATTTATGTCACCTTCTTGTTCCAAACCACTCTGCATAACCAAAAACCAATGGTTTTCCTCATCTCTTAATGTCTTGTTGATCCATCTATATGGATGAAAACAAAGGGAGGATTGGGCTCCACTTTCAGATTGCTAAACCCTTGCCTATGACATAACTCTATAATGGATGGTGGAAGTTTGCCCATAAATTAATTTGAAGGAGAAAAGTGATTTTCTTTTACAGGCCATTAGTTTTGAATTAAAGCTTAATGGCTATCAAAGTTTAAATTCTTTTTCTTCTTCTATCTTTCCCTCCACCCAATCAGCCCTGCGGTAGTGATTCGAGAAAAATTGGATGTGGGGGATTCTCCTTTTTCTTTCTTAGTCGCACCCCATGGGGATTTACAACCATGAAGATACGTATTTTTTTAAAGCTTAAACTTTAATCTTTGTAAATTTTAAAGCTTAATATTATTATAAGCTTTAAAAAAAAGCTTATTTAACTTTCAAAGCTTTCATATTACATAAGCTTTATGCTTTGCGTCTTACGTTGGCCACCATATGGCCTTTTGTTTTTCTCTCCTTTCTCTCAGTTTTGTGCTGCCACCGGTGGGTTATTCTTCAAGACAAGCTTTAATTAGCTAAGCTATATACAATAGCTATAATAGCTAATATTATAGCTATTCTAAGCTATAAATCATAGATTCTAAAATTATAAGGCTTATAAGCCTTATTATTAAAGCTCTCAAAAATCCCTAATTCATGCCAAAGTTTAAAGCTCATGGAGAAAAACTTAAGTCTCCCAAAGCCTCAAGTATAATTTATATGCAAGGGTGCTAAGTAGTTTATTTATATATTCTTACTTCAGTTATGTAATCAGAAGTTAAGACCTTCTAAAGCCAAGAGATGGTGGAACAACTAGGAAAGAATTTCCATCATGTGACCCTAAGAGAAAAACTTTTAGAGTCATTCTCTTAGACTTATGTGTTATTTGAAAAAGAGCTCCCAATTGAGACAAATAGATGTAAGAGACTACAGTAACAAAAGTGGAGATTCTAATGGATTCTTTATCCTAAAAATTGGAAAGATCTAATAGCCAAAATTCTTTTATCAGTGGCACTATGACCTGGACATCTCCCATGACCCTTATCCACCCTTAGGACTCCTACGAGTCATGTTAGAGTGTAGCCGATTAGCCTATTTATCCAAACGAAATGGCACTCTATTTTAGCACTTATTATGAATTTTGAGTAATAAACAAAATGATGAATGGTCAAAGATTTGGACACGACCACGAGGAATGCTTTGTCATGATACCTATCGGCAACACTAGAGTTTTCATCCACTTTTGTCAGATCATGGAACACCTAAATATCATTTGGGGATATAGCATAGAAGACAACAAACACTATCTGATGAGGAATTTCTTACTCGTTTCCACTACCTTAAATCTAAGTTACCACCCAAGAAAGTAAATGTATCTGATCACATCCCTACTTGTTGTTATAGTTAATAAATTTTTTATCAATATTAAATTTTAATTTTTAAAATAGCAAACAACTCATCAATTTAAAGTAAGTCTCTTCTACCTTGATATCAATAATCAGTAATCTAAGTTACCACCCAAGAAAGTAATTATATCTGATCACATCCCTATTATTAGAGGATTGTAAAACTTATTATTGAGCTTGTTATAGTTAATAAATTTTTTTATCAATATGAAATTTTAATTTTTAAAATAGCAAACAACTCATCAATTTAAATTAAGTCTCTCCCACCTTGATATCAATTTAAAGTAAGTCTCTCTTACCTTGATATCAATAATCAGTTTATATTTTTATTTTATGATATCAAGTTTTATTTAAATTGTTATTTTTCAATACTATTGCAATAGCAACTTTAAAATCGAATTTACTTGTTGTTTTTATATTTTTTCTAAATATTTGATTTTAAATAAAAAGGTTTTATACTTTATATGCATAGACATTATATAGATTCACATGTTCATAGAGTATTAAATTGTTTTTGCTAGACTATTTCAACGACACCACAACAATGAGATATGTATTTCCTAACACTCTTCTCATAAAAATATTTGTTATTTCTTAAGTTTAAGCTATGGCAAATTTGCCACAACGTTCCACAATCCAAGAACAGATTGAATCTCTTCGCGAGTCCTTATATAAAGAATGAAAACTTTGAGATAAATTTTAAAAGAAACTTTTAAAACAATTGAGCAAGAGCAATAAAAAAGAAAAAAGAAAAGTTAACGAATTTAAGAAAATAGATAGTTATAGCTCCATTAATAACAACAAAAAGTAAAAAAGAAGTCTGTCGTTACATAAGGACATTATGCTAAAGTCTTCCGACAAAAAAGAAGAACAAGTTCTTATCTACAACCACAACCGATGGTGACAAACATCTCGAGCAAGAGGGTATGACTATGAATGCTCTATCAAATGGTGGAGGTATGTATTCACATCTTTTTCCAAATGGTTTACATCTGTTTTTGCATTTGTTATATCATTTCTACAACCTAAAGACCTAAATAGTAAGCCCTAGCAAACTATAGATTGAACATTAAGATTAGATCAAATTGGATAACTAAAGAAATATTTAGATTATGTTATGGAAAGTCCACTAAGAGATTCATATTTCAAAAATTATAAACATCCCAAGAGAGGCTATAATTCTTAAATAAATAAAAAAAGCTTATATGTACTTTAAAAATCATCTCAACCTTTAGAATAAAATTTTGGAAAGAAATTTGTTATTCAGAGAAATTCGTAAACATCTCACTCACCTCTCGTTTCATAAGTAAGAATACACTTTAGCATGCATACTCTAAATATTTTTCACACTTTAGATATTAATTTATAACATCCTAACTAAGAATTTATTTTTAAAGATAAAGAAAATTTGTGTCAGAATTTAAGTTCCAGAGGGAATTGGCCAATGTGTCTTAAACTTCCATTCTGAAAGGAAGATATGTGTAATTATATTGGTGGTATGGGACATCACATTCATTTCATGTATATACACTAGACACATTTATGTCTTCTACCTTTTACCATCTTATGTGTATATGTGGAATGCGCCTTTGTGGCATGAGACACTTAGACTTGTTTTACATATATTCATTTGATTGGATTGTTGTATATCTACATTATGTGTTGATCAAGTTTTCCACACCAATCATGAAGTCATCCTTTCATGGATTTGCACAACCGAGGACAATTGCAACCCAAACAAGAGGGAATGTTATGAGAATTACTCTTAAATATTGGGAATTATATTTCTTATTTTATATCGAGGATGCCCGTGTGCACCATGCCAGTTGGTACGTGTGATTTGATATTATGGTTGCCTATTTCTCATGATAGCGTTGGGATTGATTTTGATTCAATTGATTATTTAACTAACGTGGATTATGTCTATGAGTGAGCTTTAGGCAAATCCATGGTCATTTCATATAAGATTGAAAATACTTGAATATCATCTTATACACTCTTGAATTCATCAATGTTACACTTAATAATGCTCATCATATAGTTTCCTATGTTAAAGTTGGATCCAATGCTTAGTAAATAACGTCATTTAAAAATCCATCAATTTGGTGGGTTTTTTCATACAATGCCTTCACCATGCATTGCTTTTCTTATATGATACATGTGTATTTCAAGTTAGCATAGAGTTCCATACCATCAAAAATTTAATGGCTTAGAATTCTCTTTCTTATCATTGAAAAGATGATGCTAGAATCAAATTAAGGGAGTAGACAAATTTTGCTAAATCTTATTGAACTTATTCCTTGACATAAGTCAACTTAATTATTTCTAGTTTCATAGCTTGTTGTTTGTTGACTTTGGCCCACAATGGACTAAGATAAGTAATTTTTTTTGTATGTGAGCTTGAATTAGGAAGGTTGGAAAAAAGTGATGTCTCCAAATACAATTTTTATGTTTTTGTTTTTTTGGATCAATGGTTAACACATGTATGAGAGACATTATCCTCTTGTAAGCCCTAGAGAAAGTGTAAAGTCACTTTTTAAATATATAGTGCATTCTCTGGGAAATATTTTCTCCCACACTAAGGTTGCTCTTAAGGCCTTATCTCAAAAGGGTATATGCTAAAATGTGTGAAAGTTTCATATACTCTGTAGTGATTGCATGAGGGCTTGACCAAGTTCCGAGTACGCACACCAGATATAATAGCGAGAGGCGAGTGAGTTCGGGGTTCAGGGGTGAGACATCCATTGGGTCAAGTATTGCAGGCGTCTGGACTGTGGGCAGGAAGGCAGGCCACTATATATAGCTCGGTGAAATGGGGGACTCCTCATTCTGCTCTACGGGGACTGGGAGGTGAACTAGAGCAAGGCCTTCTTCTTCTCCGTGTATCTCCGTATAGTACGACAACATAAGATTGGTATCATAGCGTAGGTGTCATCCTCAATGCATGTATGGGGGTTGAGCCCACTAAGGTTTTTGAACCATAGAATTGGGTTTTTTGTAGGGAATCTTATCTTATCCTTGACAACTGCTGTGTGTGGTGAGGGAGAAGACAGCAGCCTGGTCTATGGAAGCTTGGGGCTCTCTCTCTCTCTCTCTCTCTCTCTCTCTCTCTCTCTCTCTGTGTGTGTTGGAACTAGGGGCGCATACAGTAGAAGAGCTCTCTCAGCGAAGGCATTGACACTTTGCAAAACATGCGCTACCTCGTCCAATTACGCCACTTTTGGGGATACTACCTACTACACATGCTACTATTGCATAAACGATGGTGTTGATGGTGGCACAAACGATGGAAACCCTAACCTACATACTCATCGCCCATTGCAGACTAACATGCCGTGGTGTCTGCTCACCATTACATAAGGCTCAGAAGGTCAATCGTTGCTTCTTCTACAAGACGATGGACACCCAGACTATAGCCACGCGCAGGCACAGGTAGATCTAGTTTGTATTGTTTTGATTTTGATTGTGGTTAACTAGAGGATTGCACATGATAAGTGGCAACACAGGTTTTTTTGAAAAGGTTTTTATTTTTATTACCTGCTTTTACAGGTTTGCAAGTCGTGGGTCAGATATTTGTGGTAGCGTGAGACTATAATTTTTAGAAAACAATGCAAATTTTGCTTCACATTAGTGGGGCGAGCATGGGTCGAGGCGCTCTAAGAGATACCTCGACTTGGGCCGACACAACTTGCGGGATATTTTGGGTAGCTAGTTCCAGTTTTACCTTGCATATTTTGATTTAATATATTCTTTGAATATTATTTTCCACATATTCAAAAAAGCATTAAAAAAATATTTTTTCTTTAAAAGAGAAGGAAAAATCCAAATGTCTACTGGCGATAACAAGAGGTCTAGGAGGTGTTATGAGCTAACATACCTCCAAGAGGGAACTCAATGCATTCACCTAAAGGATGAGCAATAGATCACAACTATCATAGGGCACTTACCAATGCTTCAAACTTGAGTCCCTTGAGGCCTCCAATGCTTCAAACTTGAGTCCCTTGAGTCCCTTGAGGCCTCCAAGGTCACTTGTTAAGCTCCAACCTCCAAGCTGTCACCGTCGCATAAGGCAATCACTCTCTCACTCTTCCACACAAGCATGAATCACACAAGCATAGAAGAGGAACAATACTAGAATGCTCTCCCTATCTCAATCTCTCTCAAGACACAAGGAAGAGTTCTCTATATAGCACAAAGGAGATTGTGTCTTTTCATTATGAGAAAATGCCTTATATACATTTGGCCCTTATTCACACTTGGGCGCCCATAACTTACTTATCTAGGCCTTGGGTGGCCAATGTCTCATAATGTACAACTTTTATAGTGCCGTTTCAGGACACTTAATAATGTCCTCAATTGGAGGATCATATTTGTTAATCTAAAACGGGATTAATATCCCCCCCTTCCTAATGTAGGTTTTGTCCGGCAGAACTTGTTACCGAGGTCTAAAGACCTGGTCACCGAACTCATGTTGGTAGAAATTTCGTATGGATTGGAGCTTTCTGAGTGTGCGTCGGAATGCTGAGTGGGATCTCCAGAATCCTGTATCCACCATGTCTTCGAATGTTATATGCATGTAGCCCCTGGAAGACATCACAGTCGGTGGTAGTAAAGCATGATGCCCCTTGGTTCATGTCAAAATTCAGTTGTTCTACTTCATACCCATCGTAGGGCTCCTTGGGTTGGTCTATCAGCACCACCACCAATTTTAAAAATATGAGGCTAGCCACAATTGCTAGGTCTAAAATTTTGCACCATGCCCGTATCCATGTAAGCATTTGCTGTCTTTGCTCCTGTATGTTTGTAAATGTTGTTGGTATGAAAATTGGGAAGTTGTAGCAAACATGTGAGTCACGCCTTTTGGCTTCTTGAAATTCTAGCGGTGTAACTGGCATGTACAAAGGATCCACCCGTTGTGTTGGTGGCATGCCCATTTAGACCTGGCTGTATTATGGAATTGTCAGGTACTCCTTCCGCCAGTCTGGTTATATGCCAAAGTCTTCCGATCTGGGTTGCCCTTCATCAGTGGATTATGGTGGCATAGCCGCCTCTTGTGTGCACAGGGTGTGTGTTCCTCCACCTTCGGAAGCAGTAGTCACTGGTCATGAATATAATGATCCATATTTCTAGTGGATCAGCTAACTGGGGGTTTACCAACTCTGAGTGCTTTGCCACATTCGTCCATAATGTGCCCTCTCCAGCCAAAGGAATTAATTCTTCTAAGTCAGGGCATGGAGCTCGGAGAGGGTATGGCACATTGTGCTGTTTTGCTGGGGTGATCTCTGAGTAAGCTTCTGGCATGATTCGTCTAGTTGGCTCAAATGGAATTTACATGAGGACCTTGAACATTAACTTTGGCTTCAGAAGAGGGTTGCCAGCACCGAATGAAACCCTCATACTCTACACTTGATAAAGATTCCAAAATGGTGTCATCAGTGAATGCCTCAATATTATCTTGCGGGATAGGATGTCGTACCTCTTGAGAGTGCTGTTGTGGAGATGGGTGAGGTGCCAGTATTTCCTCGGGGGTGAGAGGGTTAGTGGGAAAATCTTTCTCTAGAGGATTGAAGGACAAGAAAATGCAGTCAGCTTGAGATGTGTTAGTAGGTGGCGTGTTAGGATAGGGGTTGAGTAGCGTACTAAGCGACATTAGAATAGACAGGGTAAGTTGATTTTGAAGATGAAGAAGAGGATTTTTCTTGACCCTAACTTGTGCTAGGGGGTGGGTGGCTAGGTTTATGAGACTTAATAAATTCTTGTAAGTCCGGAATCTCTTCGGAATCGATAGTGGTATATTCAATGTGGGTAGCATCAAAAATTGTATTGTACATTTGTTAGCATGGCTTCTAAGTGCTTGTAGATATTAGAGTAGAGTTTTAGAATGCCAAAAGGATGATATAAAGTGGACTCACATAAATTTAGATGTATGCTGGTGAGTGTTATATACTTCTAGCCACCCATGACTTATAATCCATTGGTAACTATGTGCTACTACTTCTTCATAGTTGGCGGGCATCTCAGGAAGGTCATCTGGGACAAACAGGTCTAATTTTTTGACACTGTTGTCCAGAATTTCTGAATTTTGGAGGACACGACACCAATTTACGAAGGTTTAGCACTATAGGATGTAAAGGGTAGAAGAAGATGTCTTGTGGATTAGTTAATACTAAGTCTCCTCGCAAAACTCCCATTATCATGGTAGGGTCAGCATCTCTTTCAGTATTTTGTTTAATTAGGGTTAGTTCTCATAGGCCTATATCTTTAGATAGATTTATGTCATACTGAAGTAGAAAGAGTGTTAGTGTAGACAAAAACAAAGTAAGAGTTTGAGGAGGGGAGCGAGGAGTTACTGGCAAATTTGACCCAACTGGGAGAGGCATGCTTAAGGAGGAGGCAGAGATCATCGTTAGTAGGCTCCGGCTGTTGACTTCTATCTTGGACCGCCAGCCGACACTCTAACTCTTGTAGTAGGCGGGAGTCAGTGTTGCTAAGGAGGTTTGAAATTGCCGTTTCACGGACCATCCTTGCAGCATCTGATTCCTCGAATCTTCTTATTGTGTCCTCTTGGGCCCACTTGACCGTTGCTTCTCTTTCCTAAGCTTTGGTGATTTGTTGGATTCTTTGGGTAGCTAGCCTCTGAATGTCATGTAGTTGTGTAATCTGCGCCATTGCCTCTTGGTGTGCCAACTCTTTTCTTTGTACTTCGGTCTGGCTTGCACTTATTGTGTCGTTAAGTGTTCTAATATTTTTTGCATGGGCCTTGTTTGTTTGTTCTCTCTAGTACTGTAAATGAGTTTGTTTGTTCTCTCTAGTGCTGTTTGTTTGTTCTCTCTAGTGCTATAAATGAGTTGCCCTTTCCTTCGCTGCCTTTAGCTGTTGGATTTGGCATTGTAAATCTTCTTCTTTGGCCCCGGCATTGGTTTGGAGCTCTTGTACTTGGTGTGCATGAAGTGTAGTGAGATCATTTGTGTGGGTGACCTCTTTCTGAAGCTGCTCCTTAGTTTTTTCTAATTTTGCGTTGAGGTCCAAATTTTCCTTGATTCTTTGTGCATGATTGTTTGGCTGAGGACCATGTTATTACTTTCCAGGGCTTTATACTTGTTCTCTTGCTCCTCCGTGGCCTTCAAGCTCTTCATGATGTAGCTTCATCTACTGCCAAGTTGTCTTTTAATTTTTGCACTTGTGTGCATGCATCGTTAACCTGTTTCAAGAGGGCGGCGTTACGGTTGTGAAGCATGTGCATTGTGAGGAGGTGGCACCACGTGGCCTTTTTTCTTGCTCCCAGATGCACTTGTGCTTGCTTCTTCTTCTAGCCTAGTCTGTGGTCGGTTGAGCAGCTCATCTAGTCCTTCCATGGTCTCTTGCAACAATTGTTGATAGTCTATGTTCTGCAAGGAGGCAAGTTGGGGTATTCTTACTTCTTTTTCCAATTGCCTTCTCTTGCTTGGACTGGATGGCTTTGAGCTTCGTTGTCTTTTGCTTACGTCAATTGGGGCCTTTGTTTCTTATACTAGAGGGGAGTTGTGGCCACCTCAATGCCTTGTCTTTCCTTAGTCTGTATTGGTGCTTCTTGTTTGAGCACTATCTCTATTGGCATGTCTGCCAGAGTTGATTCGTTTAGGGGAGATAGATATATAAATATTAGTTGAGCCAGGCTTGTCGGAGGAGTAACTTGTTGCAGGGGCTCTTGTGTGGCTTAATTGTTGAGAGTGGTCTCTTGCAATGCCTCTTGGTATGTTCGGATTTCCTAGGCCACTTCCGCCTCTAATCTTTGTGACTCAGCACCTAAATCTGGGATTACTCCCCTCATCTTCTTATCTGTCTTCTTCCTTCGCCCCTTGTTGATTTCCTTCATGATTGCATGGATCTCCATCAAGACAGCCTGCCCCTCTTGCATATGTTCAGCTGTTAATTTGGGTTGCCAACTGCAAGTGCTCCTCTGGTTCGGGCTTTGGGAGAGGCCTTTTTGCTACGTGATTTAGAACTTGTGTGAGTAGGTACAGGTTACAGATTTTGGATTGGTGGGCCTTTAAGTAGTTCTCCATCTCTCTATGGACATAGTAGGCCCAGTCTTCTTCTTTCTCCTCATGTACTTTTGTAATTCTGTTCAAGGGCACCATGTTATATCTATCCACGGGCTTCACCTGCATCATCAAGGACATGGCCTTGCAAGCTTTTTCCGTAGCCTCATCCTATATGTTTTCGTACTCGGCCCCATTTGAGTTGTAAGAACTTTTCTTGAGCATGGCATCCAGAGGCATTTTGTCGATGGCGTGTGCGTGGACCTTGACTAGAGGAAGCTGCAGAGCATCCCGTATGAGCTCTTTTGTTGATGAGGAGTTGCTCGAAAGTGCCGTCAGCTTTGGTGATGGTTCCCCTTTTGGTTCCCTTATTGTAAGTCTTGAGGTATTCAGCGCAGAGTTCTGTGCTGATACTTCTTGGGAGTATCTGGGCCATTTTTCCCAAACCAACCTTGTCTAGCTTTGCTTTGACTTCAGCCTCCTCTAAAATTTGGAGGCATTCTGGACTATGGTAATGTAGGGCTACCTTTCCATGGGCTATGAGAGTTTCTTTGCTGATGATGGCCCCATGGAAGGCTTGGGCATAAGGGCCCAAAAAATTCAACTTTGGGACCCACGCTAGCCTCTTTCTCTGACTTGTTGGGGATCCAGTGGTGCTGGCTTGAGTCGCAACTGGGGTCTCGAGAGCTTTTGACTCTAAGGCCGACATCTGTACATGAACATCGCATTAGTCTACCGACTGGTGGGGTTGATACCATCTTTTTTTTTTCCGGATGGGTAATAGGTTGAATTGAGGAGTTTGTTAGTGAAGGAGTAATCATAGGGTGTGTTAATAGACAGGTGAAGGCTATGGCATCGTGAAGGTGCAGGGTTAGAGTGGTTTTGTGAATCTATAGGCCGCGAAGTCAAGTTCCATGAAATAGTTAGTTTCCGTGAAAAAATGAGGTTCCATGAAAAAGTTAGGTTCCGTGAAAAAAAGAGGTTCCATGAACTGGTTAGGCATAAAAAGGTGAGGTTCCGTGAAAAAGTGAGGTTCCGTGAACCGATTAGGTATGAAACGGTGAGGTTTCGTGAAAAAGTGAGTTTTCGTGAAACTGCAGGTTTACAAACCTGAGGTTCCATGAAACTGCAGGGTGTTAATATTGTGAATCATTAGTTAAGGTTGTTTGTTATGAGGGTTTTCATTTTATGATGTATTTACACAGTAGTGTGGACAAGATTTTGATCGATCCTGAAGATCAACAAAAATACAAGAAGAAAAAGAAAACGAAAAGAAAAAGGATCAAGCTCCCACCTCGAAAGGAGATAGTCGATTAAGTCCGAAATCCAGGATGGCGAGATGGGAGATGCAGAGCGATCAAGAGTGGAAGCGACAAGAATCGAAAGTGCAGGTCACACAATGTAATATGACGAAAGAGGAAAGAAATTTGATTTTATAACGCAGTCGTTGGAGGGCAATTGCCTTAATGAAGAAAACCATGTGACGCTGCTTGATTGGCCCATGAGAAATTACCGTTTCATGGCGTGAACGTTTTTGAATTTGTTCATGTCGTGAACCTTTTCAAATTTTGAATGCATAAGATCAATACCTTCTCATTTTCTCCTTCATGCTCAAGTAGTCAAACATGCATATAATGAGTGAATAATACCTTGCTTACCTCATACACATTGTGCAACCATTGGACACCCTTTTATTTTACTACCACAAGAACCAAGGGGTCACTTGGGCACTTTTGGGCATTTGTTGATGCAGTCGTTTTAGCTCTATGTGGGAGTTTTTAATTGCTCCTTCCACCCAACTTAACAATGTTGTTACTGTGTCTTGTGGTGGAGGGCTTCTATTTGTGTCTCTTTGTTGAACTTCTTTGTTTCTACCTTTAGGTTCCTTGTTCAGTTCTGTAACCGGAGTGGGTACTTTCATTACTTTGGCAATTCCCAACCCATTTGGTTGAGTTGTCTTTTTCCTCCACACAAAGGGTTGGCAAGGTTCTTGCTTGAGTTGGGATCTTGCTTGAGTTGGGAGTTGATGCTGCATGCTCTTACTACTCTCTTTTTTTATGACTTGAACTACTTGTGTTGTTGGCCCCAGTGAGTGGGGTTTGGGTTCCCATATTACCGTATTGCCTTGGTAGTATCCTTGTGCTTGCAGTAAGTTCTTTCGAACCCATTGCTTATGGAACCTTTGAGGTCTATTGGGATTCTTAGAGTCATGTAAATCTGTTTATGTCAGCAAGGTCTGACTTTTGATTTTTTTTGCAGATTCTTCTTATGGTCCCCATATTATTCATGGTGTCCTTTTTGTCGGGTTGATTTTTAAGTTGAATCTTGGGCACCCACTTCTATGTACCCTTAGATGTTGGGTATTGTGTGTGCGAGCTTTGTGGGACCGATTCTTGTTCTATTTTATGAAGTGTTGCCATTGTATTCGATGTCGTTTGTTCATCAGTTATGATTTGTTTCCCTCTGTTTGTCAAGCTCCATAAGGGTATGGACATGACCTTGTCACCCATGCTTAACAACGATTAACAACGATGTCCTTTCTTCCCATTGGATATTGCATTTACTTGCACACATCCAGGATCATCCTAGCATCATTTCCTCTTCCATGGATCCTGCAGGCATGACAAACACCTACCCGACCAAGGAATTATTTTTGATGGAAATGTTAACATTTAAAAATCCCTCAGCTCTGGTAGTTATCAAGTGAACACTACGTACTGGGTTCGAGGTGTGGTCTATCTAATGCTACCCAGGTTTCATACGAGATCAAGTTATGACTTGACCCTGTATCTATTAATGCAATGCTTGTTGCATGGCCTTTAGTTGTAGTAAGTCCCACCTTGAGTCGTGCTGGCTCAATGTTTAGTTCCTCTTTATCCAAGAGAGTCACAGAAGCCATGTTGACAATGTATCAGTCTATTCCATAGTAATTGTTTGGCTTTGCCTCCTTGGCTTTAGCTTCTTCTTGAGCTTGCTGGAATTTTTTCCTTTGCAAGCTGTTTCTATTGTTTTAAGAGATGTTCTTGCAAGAGCATCTCTTGGGTCAGTGGTCCAAAATATTTTTTAAATTTACTTCCATTGACGTAACCCTCCATCTGTATGCTGTCAATTGTCTCAATTCGAATAGACCCCTGAGGTGTGATCTCCGATACTCGGAATGGTCCCAGGCCTCGATATTTGAGTTTCTTTTTCCTGGTGCTTCCGACACCATATATGAGGACAAGGTCCCCTGTTTCCAGTTCTTTTTGCTTTAGATTTTTGTCGAACCAATGTTTCCTGCATAATTTTTTGACCATGAATCTATGTGATGCTATCAGCCTGGTCTCATCAAGCATCTCTAAGTCAATTAGCCTTTCAACTAACACATTCTCTGTCAGACGTTCTTGTATGGAAATCCTTAAGCTTGGGACTAGGTGTTCCATGGGCGTAACTGCTTCAACACCATAAGCTAGATGGAACGGAGTGTACCTCGTTGCTACCTTATATGATGTTCGATACGCCCATAGGGCTGTTGTCAGCTTATGTTCCTAGTTTGTTCGACTTGCTTCCAAGGTTTTTGTCAAGATAGTACACAAAATTTTGTTTGTACTCTCTGCTTGACCATTGGCCTATGGATAATAAGGTGATGATTTTTGATGGACCACTAAGAATCTCATTAAGTAAATGATAAATCACCTCATTAATAAAATGTGAGCTGCGATCACTAACTAATTCTAATGGGCAACCGAACCTCGAGATAATTTTCTCGTATAAAAAAATTGCTGTTGTTCGTGCATCGGCTCTCTTTAAGGCTTTGGCTTCTGCTCATTTTGTGAAATAGTCCGTGTGGCCACAATCATGTATCGGGCTTGGGATGGATGTGCTACTGGACTAATAGGTCCAATAAAATCTACTCCCCATTTCTCGAATGGTTGTCTTCTTACAATAATAGGGGTGAGCGACATCTTGTCCTTTTGTTGTGGGATAGCGAAACGTTGACATTCTTCGCATCTTTTGACAAATTCTTTGCATCTTTTGATAAATTCTATGGCATCTTCGAATAACGTAGGCCACCATAGTCCTTGAAGCACTTTTCAAGCTGTGATCTCTCCAGCAAAATGCCCGCTTGCTATCCTTGAATGAGATTCATCCAATATTGTAAAACGAACTCATATTCTCTAACGCATCTTCTTAGCACATTGTCGTTTCCTAGCTTATATAGTTCTCCTGCAAAATCAGTTGATAAGGTGCAGCAAGCTTGATAAGCCACTGCATTTTATCTTTGTTCAAAGGTATTTCTTTTGCAAAAAACCATAAGCTAGATAATATGAGATTTTCTTACTCCATTTGGGTACCATGTCTAGCTTGAGCAAACAAGCATCAGGGAGATCATCATCAACACCGGTTGTTGCTGGTTCCCGATTTGGAATTCTTGACATATGATCTGGTAACACATGTTGTGTTCCTTCTCTTACCGTGATTGTAAAGTCAAATTCCAATAATAATAGCAACCATCATGTGATTCTCCCCATGGTGTAAGGCTTATTCTCTAGGTATAATAAGGCTTGATGGTCCACGAAGAATACAAATTTGTTGGCCAAGAGGTAATGTCGATATTTATTGACAGCATAAACCATGGCCAATCCTTCCCTCTCTGTGGTGGTGTAGTTCTCCTCTCCATCATTTAGCTGACGATTAGCGAAGCAAACTAGATAGTCCAATTTGAACTCACCAAGCTGGGTTAGTACATAACCAATAGCAAAATTTGATGCATCAATATGTACGTGAAATATGAGATCCTGATTGGGGATTCGTAGAATTGGCACGCTAACCAATGCTTACTTTAGTCAATTATATGCTTCCTAGCATTCCTCAATCCATTCAAAGACAATGAGAAGCTTGTACAAAGGTATGGCTATTTCAGCATAGAAAATTATGAATCGGCGATAATACCCCACATGGCCCATAAATCTTTGCACACCCTTGTAATTGGTGGGTGGTGGCAGCTCCAATATTAGCTTGACCTTGTTATCATCCGTGGATATACCATTCTTTGAGACAGTGTGTCCCAATATCACACCATGCTTGACCCAAAACTGACACTTTAACGGTTGTAGGGATATACGATATAATCGACATCGCTCGAACACTTTCCTCAAGCAGGCCAAATGGTCTGCCCATCGAGAGTGTGCACACAGATCGTCAATGAATACCTTCAACCACTTCTATAAGTAGTCCTTGAAGGCTGTGCACATCAACCGTTGAAATGTTGCTGGGGCATTGGTGAGGCTGAAGGACATAACCTTGTATGCAAATGTCCCCCACATTGTATTGAAAGTTGTCTTGTGCTGGTCCTCTGGTGCTATGGACACTTGATTGTAAATCGGAGAATCCATCCAAGAAGTTGTAAGCTTCTTCCCCAGCCACTCTTTCCAAAACATGTTTTGTATAGGGCAGTGGTTGGATAATGGCCTTTCCTAGTGGCTGTGTTGACATTTTTAAGATCAACACATATCCTAAGTTTTTCATTCTTTTTTAGCACTATTACAATTGGTGACAACCAATCCGTATGTTCGATTTCATAGATGAAATCCGCACAGCAATGAGCTTGTCTATTTCCTCCTTTACAATTGCTGCATACTTAGGATTCATTTGGTATGGTTTCTTTCTGGTTGGTCTCGACCCTTCCATGATTCGAATCGTATGCTGTACTACCTCAGGTGGTACCCCCTTCATCTCTTTGTAATTCCAGGTGAAACAGTCCTTAAATTCCTTAAGGAGAACGATGAGCTCATCTTCTTCAGTCGAAGTCAAGTCCTTATAGCAATGTATACGGGTCGAGCTTTCTTCCCTGGTCTCGCAATATCCACTTCCTTGACTTTTGCTCGGCAATCGTATGATGTGGACAGCCCATCCTTCTTAACCCTTGTTGTCGTCAATCGGACCACTTTCCGTTCGCCAATAGTATAGGTTTTGAAGTGGTTGGGTACTGAGAGCAAGTTTGGTTTATCCTCATTTTCACTTTTGGTTTTAGCCATGATCTTTCTAGCCCCACATTTTGCTTCTGCCAAGGCTTTATTGCGTTTTCGGCGCCCAGCTCTTGAAGGGCGACTTTCTCCTTGTGTCTTCCCTCCAGTGATATCTTACTCAAATCCTCACCCCAATCCTTGGAGAACTCATTGTGTACCTTAGTGGCCTCAAGGTATCTCAGCCACGGCATCCGTGGGTTTTCTTTGTAATAGGGCATTTCGTAGGGCTATATATCGTTTCTGTTTTCGCCACCTTCTTAGGCGTTGAGCATTGGTATATGGCCTTGTGCTATGGTCCTTTCTGTACTCGATGTCTCCTCTTCTGATGCTTCATCAATGGTCTGCCAATTAACCATACAAATAGAGGTTGTGGGGACGGTTTTAGATTCCACATACAGGGTCCCCCTGGGTTGCATCACATCTATGGTGGCCAACATATGCATCCAGTTTTCACTGAAGTCCGGAGGAGGAAGTGATGCATACATTTTCATTTCCTGAGGTGGTCCATTCCGTTTTATGACCGAATCATTACCAAATAATTGCCCTTCCATGGGGTGTGCTTTCCATGTTCTCAAATCAATCTTTAAGATTGGCGAATCCCTATATACATACACGTGATCTAAGGCCCAATCATACACCAATTTGGATTCCCTCATGAAGGGTCTCCCCAATATTATGTCATATGAATCAGGTTGGCGCAAGAAGTCCATGACCACAAATATATGATGGTAGCAAAACATAAAGAGTTTGAATTTCACATTCTCCAGAAGTCCAATGGGCCTTGAAGATGTTCCATCAGCCATTTTAACGATTAGATTTGCTTTTTCTAGATCAGGTTTTCCCCAGTTTTCCCAGCAACGTTTTGTGATAATGTTAACCCCCACCCCACACCATCCAGGATAGCTAGTGCCTGCTAGTACCCATTATGATGAATCGGGATTGTAGCATTTGTGTCGTCGCTTTTGTAGTAATGTCCCAGTTGATTAACTGGTATCTTAACGACTCAAGTTTTCCTTGTGTGTCTCATGGTTCTTTCTGCCAGAGGTGGCAGAGCCTCATCTATAGTATCGGCTAGCTTTAGTCTACCTTTTACCCATTCTTTTATGTCTGTCCCATAGGGTTGGTGAATTGCATAACAGTTGCCCTAATGGCATTTATACAGGCGTGGACAACACAACCGCGAGACTTCCTATGTCTCTGGGTTCTTTGGAGATAGAGGGTTCTCCCCATGTATGTGCCTCGTATTCCTCCATAGGGAAGGAATGGATGGTCTCCCCCAACACATTTTCCTCAAACATTCTTGACAGTGTGTTTGCTTAGGACCCCTCTTTTGTTTCTTCCACAATTGGGGTAGGCATGTCCAATTCCCTCTCCTTGATTAGGTCGTTTTGTGGATAAGCTGTATCCCTGACCTGGTTAGCCCTTAGCTTTTGGCTTCATGAAGCCTTTGGCACTCTTTGACTAAGGCCCTGGAGTCTTTAAACTTTCTTATTTCCTTGTTGGCATTGGGGTATTCACCGACCCCTTTAGGAGTTGTTGGTTGCTCCCTTTGCTCTTCTTGGTCTGGCCCCTTGTGATTGATCCTTTGATCCCCCTCTTCCCTCGATTGGGTGAATCCGGTGTCGATTGTATCTTCTTCGGATCCATCTTGGATTGTGACCTTTGTGTCACCCTTACCCACTTTTTTCACTCTTATCCTGCGGGCCAGTTCTAGAAACAGCCACATCCACTCAGTTCTTTCCCTTGTCTCCTAATTGAGCTTGAGCTCTTGTTAGGACGTTGAGTGGTGTGATATTTCCAGGTTGTACACTAATGGTTCAGATAGTGGCCTGATTGGCAGTAGAAGTCGAACCACTTGTGCGATATGGACAATCCTTGATCAAACGATCAATCCCACATTTAGTACAAGTGAGTACTGGCATGTCATTGGGTGTAGTAGTAGCCATTTGTTGGGGTTGGTGCGTATGAACCATATTCTTGTTTGGGCACTCGGCAACTCGATGCGGCCCTCCGCAACTAAAACATTGTAACAGTTCTCTTCTTAGGTTTGAGTTCATGTCCTTGCCCTTCCATTGTATCGTGGTTTGAAACATAAGTGCTGGCGTGTTATTATTTAGGACATAATATTCAAGCGTGACCTCTGTCGTTTCCTCGTAGTACTCTCCGCTAAGTTCTATTTCACGCACGATATCAACATCTTTTGACAGCTCTTCAATCAATACTTGATTGATTTTAGCCTGCGGTGATTGTGGTGGTAGAATTGGTGGTGGCAGAGATAAAGCATCTTGTACCTGGAAGATCCCCCTAGGTAAGTAGGAAGAGTTGAGCTGTCTAGCAGTAGGCAAAGCCAATGGGGCTCTTCGTGCTGGTAGCTGCTGTGCAACATTTTGAAATCTTGGATATTTGCACATTGAAGTGTACAAGTGGCGTAGGCAAAGCCAATGGGGCTCTTAGTGCTGGTAGCTGTGCAACATTTTGAAATCTTGGATATTTGCACATTGAAGTGTCATGATTTCCTAATTTCACACAGTGGGCACAATAGAGTAATGGCCTTGCTCTTAATTGTGGTCACTCGATGGTAGTGTGATTCAATCTGCACATAGAGCACCACACCAATTCCTTGCGGGGGTAAAGATGATTATGCCCATTCCCATATGTTTCTCTTCCCTCCTTTACTTTCAATTTCTCTAATATGACATTACTGAGCTCATCCACTGTCATGTTTTTGACTTGCTTGCTCTGAGTTCCAATTTCTTAGTGACTCGAGACACCCGAAGTCGTAGTTGTTGAAGATGTTTTGACATCTTCTAGTTGTGGCAATTCTAGCATATTATCTTCATATTCAATTGCCAGTTTACAACATGCATCAAGAGTAGCGGGTCAAGCTAGTACCAGGTAATCATGCATTTTGTGGTCTCTAACCCCTCTCTGGAAGTAAGGCAATAAAAACTGATCATCAGTTAACCTCTCCCGTAGTTTTCACCTTGAATTTAAGTGCTTAAGACGAGACACATAGTCTCTCCTCGACTCAACTTCCTTTTGTTTGATATTATGTAATTGTGCCACAGGGCTCCATCTGCCACCACTTCGGGCAAAACTGGGCACAAAAATGTTCTTGAGTCTTGTGAAGTTAACCTTATCCTTAGGCTTGAGGGTTCGGAACCACTGATGAGCTTTTCCTTCCAAGGTCAGTGAGAAGGCATGAATCATTGTCACATCACTGACAGGCCCGCAGGTTTCACATGTGGATTCAAAAATCTCTACATGTTAGATAGGATCTCCGTCCTCCCCAGAGAATTTTTAGACGAGTTTGGAAATGATATGTGGTTTCATTTGGGAGCGTCGGGATTCTAGAGCAGTGCCTAGTTCTCTGACCATTCCTCGACCCATCTCCACCGCCATATTTAGCAGGTATGTCCTTGTGGCTGCATTAAGGTCCATGGTTGGATCCATCCTTGGCCTTTGAGGAACTGCTCCCTCCCTCCCTTCCTAAACCTCTTCCCTTCCTGTATTGGCTCTTCTAGGTATTTCTGGTCCTGCCGTTGTACCTTGGAGTGGCTCATCATTAGTCGGTTTTGTACGTTTTTGCAGAATCAGAAGTTCCATGTCTTGTAGGAACGTAAGGTGATTGATCATCTGCTCAATATCCTTTTTGGTGTATAGATGGTCCTCTACTTTGCTCGCCACTCTTGCTAGGTTATCCTCTTCTTCTATGGTGGTTGTAAAACCTTCCTCAGCTTTGGATTCCTCATTTATGGGTTCCAAGTTTGGAATTTCTCCCTCACTTCTTTCCATAACCAATTCTGGTTCCCTACCTCTCATGATTGGAGTGGGTTTAAACTTCCCATTTCCTTTTCCTTAGCTCTCGCCCTTCGAGTATTGAGCTCTTATTTCCTTAAGCGCAATTCTCGTAGTAGCTATCGTTTCACCTCGCTACTTCTGAGATCTAACTCTACTTCCTTGGAGGTGGGGAAGAATATTTGATCCATCTTGGCCGCACTTTTGATGTCCCGTCTCATTCGGGGTCTCATTCGGGGGCCGCCGGTGTTTGACAGCCTAGAATTCAACGTTTGGATGGCACTTCTTGTCGTGAATTGAGTCCAGTGTTGGTTGATGGACCCATGCCCAAAGATTGTGTTTCTTCGTCATGACTGGTTTGGAGACCAAAAATCCCCGGGTGATATCAATGATACCACTAGACCTGGTTGGGGAGGGTGTTTTCTCCTCTTCCCCAAACCCAATGTATCTTAGCCCTTCTTCCATGGACTCTTCACTACTAGTTTCAACGGTGGTCAAGTTCCTTAGACACTCAGGTGTGTGCTTTTTGCAGAATGTCATGATCCCATACTTAATTGATAGGAAGGTCCTAGGTGATTCGATGCACTATCATCAGGTGTGAGATCGTCTCCGATGAGTTTTCTAGATCTTAAGTGCATGTATGTATGATTTGATAAGCTACTTTGTCGACCCAATTTGATTTTTCTCCGATTCTATCGCTGTGTTTCTGAAGTTGTAAAACTGTAGAGAATAGTTCACGGTGTGAAATGTCAGAAAAAGGTTAACGGCGTGAATGTTCTTTTGCACTTTCTCGTGTTTAAAGATTTTTGCTTTTAGGGTCAGATCCCCTCTTCTTTGCTATATGCATCTCTCCCTTACCGACCTTCGTGGCCTTGGCCTACTATTCGTTGGATTGGACTAAACCGTGAGTTTGTAGAAAAAGTTTATGTCGTGAACACAAAAGGGTTCATGCCATGAAGATTTTCTAATTGGTTCACGTTGTGAAGATTTTCAGGAAAAGTTCATGACGTGAACGTGTTTTTAAACTTTCACGTGATCACAAAATTTTGTCAGACTTCGTGGCGTCAGGATAAGGCTGCCTGTTTTTGGCAAGGCAATCCCGTGATTTGCGGCGTTAATTGCGACGTTGATGTCAGGAGTGATTCACGGCGTGAAGTTGCAGAAAAAGTTCACAGCATGAATGTTTTTCTGCAGTTTCACGTGGAACTTCCCACATCAAAAGTTATGTTTTTGGGTGCAAAATACTTATCCAACGCATCCCAAATTGATTGTGCCATGCCTAAGGAATGGAATGCAAAATCTTGGCACAGTCAATGGCTCCTTATGTTTTTGATTTTTGTGAATTTTTGAAAAAGAAGAAAAACAAAACACCAACATGTTCGTTCACATTGGTGCTTCCAATGATGCAAATATCAAAATAAACAAGAAAAAAAGTGAAGCTCTATCCTAAGACCACTCCACCACACACAGACACCAACAACAACCAATTTCTCACAATTTCTTACTACTACACAAATCTTATCCATTCATTTTCTACACAATGCACTACCAAAATGCAAGGGTAAACTCCAAGAGGATGGAAGAAACAAAGGTGTTTTCCTAGTAGCGGCGCCAAAAATGTTATGAGCTACCAATAAACATGTTCCTTAATTAAGGCCCTTTTCACAAGGTTCGTTAAAATAGCCTTTTTTCACAATACAATAATGCTAAAGAGACAAGATTAAAAAAAATAAATTATACATAAATCAATTCCATACAAGCCAAACCGGCTCTCTTATTCTTTTCCTTTATACTACCGATGATCTAGAATTCGGCCTTCCAGCCTCTACATGCTGGGCAAAACCCTACGGGAGCATGCACCTCATCGTCGACTGTTGGCAAGGACTTAAGCTGGCATGTCGCCCTCTCAGGCTCCGTCGCTCGATCCTCCCGCCCCTCAGAGGGATGTTTGCACACTAGGGTGGGCTTATTCACCGCACTAGCTGGGCCTTCAGAACTAGAGAGTATCATAACCTCTCGCCTCAATCGGTGAACCTTATTCTCCCAATGGTACGAGGGATACCTTGGGCCATTCCCGGGCTTTGCTAAAACGATGCTGCTCGACTACACAAGCACGGAACGGAGTTAGCATCGAAGCCAGGAAAAACTTGCACTCTTTAAAGATAACAATTTCAATACAATTTCATTGAATACATCACTTCAAATCGTAGCTTCATACAATTTTATTTCATTATTTTAAAAGGAAAAGATACATATTTATTAACACTAATATTAAAAAAAACTCTTCTTTAAAAGATAACCAAGCTAACCTGGCCACCATTTCCTTGAGGAGCTTGTAATGGGAGGGTTGGGGCCGCATTAGGAGCATCTTCTCTAATCTCATTGTTGCACGCTTCTCTCGAGGCAATATTCTGACATTTCTGGGATGGGGCCATCTTGGACGTCGCCCCACGTAGCGGTGCATGTGGACCACATAGTGGGCGGTCGACCTTTGGTTCTTGTGTGACCATTGTACGGGCACCCTGGTAAGTGTGTACGGTCCCTTTTTTGAGCCAGGGCCTCCAAATTTGGGACGCTAACCTCGATTTACGTGCCAAACCGTCGGGGAGGGGAGGGTAATTTTTTTTGGGTTCGAGATGTTCCCCTGGTCGTTGGGGTGCAGACCGTTCGTCAATCGGATGCTCGGTCATGCATTTATTAAGGTTTAAAGGTCGTCGCTTTTTAACTAAAAATAACCAAAATTTGCACATAAGCTTGATTCGGTGTCCGTTTTGGATGCTGTAAAATTCTATAAATTTGGGTTCGGATTTTGAAGATTCTAAGTAGAAAAATACAAAAGCCTAAATACAAAAGTGTGAACACTGTAAGGTTCACTCATGAAATAGAACTAATGTATATCAAAATGGTGTACACTAATGTGCACATAAAATATCACTGCCCATTGCTGATCCATAAATAATCACCACGTGCCATGTGTCAATAAATTTTCGTCGATGCAAGCCCAGTGGATCCATGTACATCCCGCACACTAACCCTACTACTAATCTGCATTGACATTCATAATATAAGCTCAAAATATATGACAAGTTAGAGATGATCAGTCTCGCTTGCACATAAAAAATTTCCATCAAATAAATCCATAAATGCCAAATAATTCGGATAATTCCAATAGTTTTGCTAGAAAAAGTCTTGCTTTTGCTTCTCCTCCTCCTCTGCAGCCTTTCTGCATGCCTCTTCAGCTCTGTCAACTCCTCTTGTGTAGGGCCTGGACTGGGTGGTGGGGATACTTGTTCTATGCCCGCGGGTTCCTGGTGTCGCCTCTTTGCTATTGGAGAGCTGGGAGATGTTTGTGGCAGGGGTAGAGACGTAATGACAGCATCGGGGCAACTGAGCTGTATGGCACGAGGTAACTCTTTCCACCTTGCCACATAATAGATCACCTTTGTAAGGAGTGTGGCTGCCAACTTCCCTTGGGGGTTCAAACATACCACATAAAGATCCTTGAAGAGGTATTCTACCCAATTCACTATTTGGCCTTGGTGCACATGTACCAATGTGGTCATGTTGCATCTGCTAAATCTATCTGTCCAACGAGTCTTAAGCAAAAACTACAAGACCGAGCTCGCATGATCAGATCCTCTTGTGTGATCTTGGCCCACTTCACCCCATCTTTGTTTGGGCTGCCTCTATATACTCCCCTGGCCAGCTTGGGGACATTAGTGAGCTTGACATAGGGTTGTTCTAGGTTGGGGAGCTGTAGGGCATCTCTGATGAGCTCAATGTGCTGAGCTGGACCCTGTGTTGCTAGCCGTCATTATCTAAAACCTCGCCTGTATGAAGGTTGGTGTCATAAGTCTTTGTGAAATAAAGGTTGTTGTAGAGGTGGCCCCCATGGCTCCAAAGTAGGCAATCTCCCTAGGCCTAGCTGCTCCAAAGTAGGCAATCTCCCTAGGCCTAGCTGCTCCACCTATAGTACAACAACTAAAGGGTTGGATGCTATGGCCCTGTAACATGGCCTAGTGAAATTTGGGAGCTTGTGCTCCACTTTGTGTTATTCTTCATGAGGGAGTACACTGTGTGGCCATTAACCTGCTCCATAAGGGCATCCCTCAAATGAGATAACTCATACTCCTCAAATCTGCCCCCTGTTGATCGATTTCTCCTGATGGAGGTATGGTGGAGGACCTCCCTGGATGAGTCTGAAGTGTCAGACATGGTGTAGAGCAGGTGTGAGGGTGTGAGAGCTCAAGAGAAAAAAGGTGCACGAGTTTGGAAAGAAGGATGAAAGTGAGGAAAAGAGTGGGTTGGGTCCATATTTATAGGTTTTGCAGAAGGGTACGATCGTGGCATCTGCAATAAACGATCGTAGCAGTTAAAACGAATGGCTGTGGTAGTTGGATACCAGGAGCAAACAGGCACGAGAACTCAAACAAACAGCCGTGGGCTTTTTGAAATGGAGAAGGGAACGGGCGTTCGCTTTCTAAAATGGAGAAGGGAATAGGAGTTCGCTTTCAAAATCTGAAAGGAAGGGAACGGGCGTTCGCTTTCAAACAGCCGTGGGCTTTTTGAACTGGAGAAGGGAACGGGCGTTCGCTTTCTAAAATGGAGAAGGGAATAGGAGTTCGCTTTTGAAATGGAGAAGGGAATAGGAGTTCGCTTTCAAAATCTGAAAGGAACGGGCAGGGCCTTTTGATTAAATGTTGGTATGATTGTGGAAAATTTTCGAACGCTCGTGGCAGATGGTTGAGGATGGAACGACCAAGGCATTCCACTGTGTGGCTTGGAACGACCGTGGCAAATCAGAATTTGTAAAGAGTACAGCTGTGGTGTGGATTCGGAACGTCCATGGCTCTTTTTTTTGGCAGGCACCCTGAATTGGGTTTTGTGCCCAAAGGCTATGTTGCCACTACCCCATTGCGGGTTTTGTACTCACACCGTGTGCCCAATTCACTAAGGTAAGAAGTCGATTCTAATTTGGTGATGGCGAGGTGGGGGGTAGTACTTCCTTGAGGGATTCTGAGGTGAGGGATAAGGAAGTACCTGAGACTGAAGGAGTTGATGAGGGCATTGTAGTACTCCGTTGCATCCTTACAATGATAGGTGGGGGAGTTGTTGAAATTGAGGGTATATCATTAGTTAGCTCTGTCTCGCGAAAGAATGGGGTTTATAGTGTCATTGTGAAGTTTCTGCTTCCCTTTTGCTTTGGCAGTCTTTGTGGTGAAGGTCGCCTTTGGTTTCCATTGAAAGATAGGGGACTGCTGAGAGTGACACGGGGTGGAAGTTGAGGTTGGGGAGATTTGGGGATCCAAATATGATGATTATCCTCGTAGAAGTGTTGGGCTTGTAGGAGAGGTTTGAGGATCCACTGGGGGTTGGTTTTGGGCACGGTTGAGGGTTTTATTGAGGATTGGGGTTCGTGAGAGCATTTAGGCTTGCGTTTGTGCTGTACCCTATAGGCTTGTGGTTGGCAAATTTGTTGCCGATGTGGGGGGATGAGGAGCTTTGGGTGCCAGTGGAACGAGGGGAAGGGTTGGATCTTCAGGGGATCCACAATGTAGATTCGCCCTCATAATAGCCTTGTGCTGCTGCGAGTAGCTTCTTAGGTACCCAATGGGGAGATGGCATACCTGGTGGAGTTTTGTTATTTTTGTTAGAAATGTTAGTTTGGTTAGTTTGGGTTGGTGGATCAACAAGCTGGTGAAACGGTGATATGAGAGTGGATTGCTGTCTCGAGAGCATGGTTGTAGGGAGGGTATGAGAGTGGATTGCTGTCGAGAGCATGGTTGTAGGGAGGGTGTGAGAGGCATTGATGTGATTGGAATGATGAGCAGCCTCTTTTTTAGGGGGGTGGATTTGTGGGAGTGTGGTAATGGAATGATGGTGGGTGGTGAAGAGGGAAATTCTTCGCATGGGGGAGCAGCGGGTATTAGCTCTTCGTCTCTCATAAGAACATCAACTTAGTTGGAGGCCAACTATAAGGCCACTGTCTGTGCATCCCAGTCACGATGTTGCACCTATTATGTCCTATCCAACCCCTTCCAAGGAGTATTTCTTCATGCATGGTTCCTGCGCAGGCATCACATAGAACGTCCCTTCCAAGGGATTATTTCCAATGTGAAATAAAAGCGTGACTGTGCCTAAATAATGAACATGCTATGACGTTACAGTGGTAATGATGGCAGAGGTTTCTTTTAGCGAGGTTCCCCCAAGGAAACTCCATGTTTCATGGGACATCAAATTGTAACCAGCTATAGTATTAATAAGAGATAATTTTTGGACAAAGCTCATCTGGGTGGTCATTCCTAACCACAACCGAGCTGGCGTCACCTCCCATTTCTCTTCTTCAAGGCCAACCACTTGGGCCATATTGACCATGATGTGTCTTTGTCGAAGCTTGGCTTGCCTTGCTTGTGCCTCTTGTTTCATATCCTCATGGTCTTTCTTATGCTATTTTTTTATATCATGGATGGCTCTTAAGGTAGCCTCAATGAGAGGGCCATAGTAACGCTTGAGTTTGCTACCATTGAAATAATCAACGATTTCTACACCATCAAGCGTTTTGATGCACACTGCACCTTATGGTGCTATCTCAGTGACTAGGAAAGGTCCTAAGCCTCTGAGCTTGAGCTTCTTTTTGTGTGTCTTGGTACTGAATAAGAGGACCATATCGACCTTGTTCATTTGTTTTTCCTTAAGCTGGTTATCAAACCATTGTTTGTGCCTTAGCTTCTCAAAACAATCATACTGTATACTGCTAAAAGGCATGTTTCATTGAGATTTTCAAGCTTGAATAGCCGATAACCTAAGACATTTCTAGTGAGCTTTTCTTGTACTGTGACACACAAACTGGGGACTAAGAACTCCATGGGCATGACCGCTTCAATACTATAGGTTAAACTAAAAGGGGTGGCATTGGTTGCTGCCTTATAGAAAGTTTGATAAGCCCAAAGTGTAGCTGGCAACTTTTGTTCCTAATCATTGCAGTTGGCCTCCACGGTTTTAGTTAGAATGGCATATAAAATTTTATTCGTGCTTTTCGCTTGGCCATTCTCTTGTGGGTAATAGGGGAGGAATTTCTGTGAGTGACAAGGAACTCTTGCAAGAGAAATTAGATTACCTCATTAATGAAATGTGTCCCATTGCGCTAATGAGCTTGAGTGGGCAACCGAAGCATGTGATGAGACTGATTCATATAGGAATTTAGCAGTCGATCATGCATAAGCCTTGCGGGTGGCCTATGCTTCTACCCACTTACTGTAATAGTCCTTAGCAGCTATTATGTATCAATCTTGACTGTATTTGACTGCTAGATTGATGGGTCCAATGAAATCTATACTCCATTTCTCAAATAGTTGTAGGGACACAATTGGGTTCAAGGGCATGCGGTCATTAGAAGCGGGGAGTTTTTGTACGCTCACACTCATCACACTGCTTGACGTATTCTGTTGCATTTGCCATTAGAGTGGGCCACCATAACCCAGTCGTGAGAGGACCTTCTGTTTGTGCAGTGATATCTGATGCAAAGTACCCCCCCAGCACAGGCAGAGTGAGCTTGCTCAAGAAGGAGCACACACTCATCTTCTCGGACACAATAGCATAGAATTTTATCTTTTCCCTTCTTACAAAGTGGCCTACAATGAGTTGGTAGGGGGCTTCCTGTTTGATTAGACAATGGGCTTAGTCTTAGTTGAGGAGGGGATCCACTGGTAAGCCGTTAGCTCTAGGAAGTGTGCCACCTCCTTGTCCCATTCAGGAATCAAGCATAGTTGGAATAGGGTGGCATCTGGTACATCATTAGATTTGTTACTTGTTGTGATTAAGACCTGAATATTTTCTTAACCTTTAGTTGATATTATCATGAACATACAGGCCAACTATACTCTCTTCCCAGATTGCAATAATCTGCTGTTGCTACAAGGGTGTGGTTACCTTCTCTGTCATATACTTAAGTTGTACTGTTGCTAGGTTTTCCCTCTACTAAATGCTTGTCCCTCTACTAAATGTTTGTTCTATGTAAGTCCCTTGACCAAATGTACTTGGAATGTAGAGACCTTGTAAGGAATCACTAAGAACCACAACTACTTCTTTGTAAAGAAGATTCTTAGATGAGATATGTAATGGTAGAGAAATAATATGTGTGTTGTTTCTCTTCAGCTAGGCCTCAAAGAGAGGCAACGAAGCCATTGCCTCATGGGATCACTAGGTACCGGTAGAAGAAGGGAAAACAGAGTAGCCATTGCCTTCAAAGTCATTTTATGAAGCTTCAAAGTATGTTAAGCTTTCAAATGAAGTGTCAGAACCACTCAATGTTTGCACAAATCTGCACTAAAGCTGCATACTCTGCACCTTTTCTTGATTAAGATCATGCTTTTGAAAGTTGTTCAAGTGACTTGATCCTCCAACTACTGTTGTTTTTGTGATGATGTTAGGCTTTGTTGATGTTGATAAGAACCTTTGATGCTCCGTTGGCCAGCTAGGTTAGAAGACCTCTATGCTGTCTAGCTTGTTGTAGAAGGGGGAACTGGAAACTTAAGGCTTAATGATGCCAAAATCCAAGCTGCAAAAAGTTTGCTTTCTCAACCAAACTTTGCACCATTGCTTGGAGACCAAACTTTGCACTATTTCTTGGAGATCTTCACACTCATGAAACCTTGTATGTAAGTTAGGAGAACCCTGTGGTGTATGGGGCACACTGGCGGGTTAGCTACCAAAGCCCACTAACCCTAGCCCTTCCCAACCACCATTTAGCTCTCTATTGGTGGGTCTAATGGTAGCTAAGGTCGTTATGGCCTTGTTTGATGAATCTATTAGACATCCGACCCATGTATACTAATCAACGTAATATTAGGCTTGCGTGCCACTTGTTAATGATACCTATGAGTAGGGTCATTAATGGCTAGGAGGCTATTTTTGACCTTGTAAGTCAGACCCACAAGAATATCAGCATGCAATCCATTTAGTAGAAAGAGAGAGTAGGAGTGCTAGAGAAGTCCATATTATAGTTGGTGGATGTTCTAGTAGTAGACTTTTGCGTCGGAACTCTATCTGAGAGTCCATGTCAGTTAATGCATATGTGATATTTCTATAATTTTTTGTAATATTTTCTTATGATTTGACTTGTTCTTCAACATATTTTACTTTTAAGTGCTTTCAAGTCTCTGATATTTGTTAGATGTTGCACATATGTGTAGATGGACATTGATAGAGCCCCACATTTTGTATTGGACTGTCTTTACATGTCAATGTTTGTCTACACATGTATGCAGATAGACATTAATAGAATCCCACATTTTGTATCAGACTATCTTGCCACGTCAAGTTAGCCACCACAAATGAATTTGGTGATCCTAGTTGGAGAATAGCTGGTGCTGCTGAGAATTCTTGCTATAAGAACAAGCATCATAGAAAGGATTAGTACATAAAAAAAACAAAAAAACAAAAACAAAATAGGCATTGTCTATAAGAGTCATTTAGTTCACAATTAGTAGAATCACTATAATGAGAAAAATAAAAAACACTTCAAGCATCAACAGTTAGTCTAACTACTGATAGGCAAGGGAACATCCACTATAAGAAGGGGAAGGGGAGGCATATCAACGACACAAGGCTTTGCAAACTTAGCTCATGCATTTGGCATTGCAAGCAATGCATACCGTCAAAGGTAAGCAGGTCATCAATCAGTAGAAACAAGAGCACGTGGTATTCCACTTCTGCTGCCGCAATGACAGAAAGAGGGATGCTTTCAAAATAATCTTTGGTGACACGTTGATAGGAAATGGCTTTCACAGTATAAGGAGAATCATCATTAGGTGGAATGTAATGATATTATAACAATGGATTGTTAACAGATCTGGAAGCACCAATATGAGTTTTAAAGAGAAATGTCAAAGGAAGTAGGAAATGACATCGTGACATTAATCAATTTGGTACAAATATAGCCTCTAGAAAAGGAAACAAACGACCACAGTGTTGGCTATCACAAGGTTAATGAAACCTATGATGGAATCAAGATCTACGAAGGCAAAAAAACACACACACACACACACACACACACACACACACTTGTATCCGAGGGGAAAGGAAGAGTTAGAGAGCATGTGGCCAACATGGTGCAAGAAGCACATGATTAGGCTTGGAAGACTCAAAGCATCTAGCCCCAAGGAATAGTGGTGATCAAAATAAGCCCACAACAAGGTAAATTCAAGGAAATTCATAAAGAAATATAGATTAAAGTCAAGGAAATCAAGGCAGAAATGGCTCGAGGGGAAAGCAGAACAAGAAAAACCAAGGAAAGCACAAGATGTGCAGGATGTGGGCAGCTACACAAAGGGTTAGTAGAAAGGAAGGAGGGAGCAAAAGGCCTCTGTAATATGATATGCGAAATGATCTAAAAGATAAAAAATTGAATATAACACTAGATCTATTAGGTCTTAGCTTTGGTGCCAAATTATAGGGAGGTATTGCTCAAGAAGCTCATGGATCTAAGTAAAACTATGGACTTTTTTTTTGGGGTATTTCCACCCACCTAAAGAGGTCATAATGCCTACCTAGAGCAAGAGGTTCTACATGCATTTATAATTATGTCACAACATCCATAAAAATAATGAATACATGCTCAATACATGTAAGGCTATGCACAATATATTTGCTAGCATCTTCCCTACTCCTTTCTATCACTATAAGAACACTAGGTTATGAGTAGGTTATTAATGGGTAGGTTGAGAACCCAACATGGAACATGCCACCAATTTTGTTGGGTGGAAATACAAAGTTTACAAAACAATGTGGCTACAAGGAAGGGCAAGTGTGTACAAGGAGAAATCTACACAATTATGGTGTAATAGCTAGTATCAAGCAAGATAATCAAGCTATTAGAAGGAATTTTAACTTATTATCAGGAAGCTTAATTATTATGGAACTCTTTAAGACATCTTGAAGGTTAGATTTAGGGTATTCAAGGTGTTTATCTTTGGCATCAAATGGTTCAAAGTAGTATGTAGATGTTCTCTAGCTCAATAATGAAGAAGCACCCATGTTGATTTTTTGCAATCACATCCACCAAATTATCTAGAACTACTATTAACACTAGTATAAGTGCTAATATAAGCACTAACTACTATAAGCACTAGTATAAGTGCTAATACAAGCAGTAACAAAGAACTACTTGCAAATAAGTGCTACAATTAGTTTCCATGACATAGTTGATGAACAAGTGATGTGCAATAACTCCCACCGGATGTTCTTTAAAGTATCCCAAGTGGTTTCTAATGAGTGTCACAACTAGTATTGTAATTATTGTAATGTTCTAAAGGAGTTTGTATGTATGAGCACTAACAAAGCACTACTTGCAAATAAGTGGTGCAAAAGTGGTAGTAGAAACTTGGTTTCCATGACAGAATGAGTCTCACAAATAAGTATTCTAATGATGTTCTCAAGGAGTTCCAAGTATGATGATATTCTAGCTGACAGATGAAAGTAACACATATTTCTAATGATGTTATGAAGGATTTCAAAGTATGATGATATTCCAGATGACAATGAAAGTAATACATATTCACATGTACATGAATGCGCACATGCACACATGCATGTGAAGCATATGTGTGTATGTATACATGTAAATGCATGTGCACACATACAAGCATATGTGTGTGTGTGCACGTGTACAGACATGCATGTGTATGTGTGTGTGTGGAGAGAGAGAGAGAGAGAGAGAGAGAGAGAGAGAGAGAGAGAGAGAGAGGTATTAACGTCGGTAGAATGACACGAGGGCATATAAGACCAACGGTGGGACTTGAACTGGGGTGGATGATGGCCTTTATATTGGGAGAGAGAGGGGGAGAGATTTTAAAAATGATGTTTGATCTTAAAGAAGGCCTTGCTTTAATTTTCTCCTATAAAGGGAACACCACTGTGGCTTGCTCTCCTCGGCTAGTGCTGTGCTCATGCTTATTGATTGTTTTTGCAAAAATAAACACAGGAAAATTGTGGTGTGGATGCTAAGCGCGCCTTCGACAACAACAACAAGAGAGGGGGTGGCATTGCCTTTGATTGATTGATTGATCATTCATCAAAGCTCGTCTTTGACAGGAGGACGAGGATGAGGAGCTGGTGAGCATTCAGGCAGGCCGTTAGGGTATCGTAGTTTGTCATCACAGTAGTTATAGGTCATGTAGTGCTGTTGGACCCAAGAGATGCTTCTCCTTTCATGGCGGCTGAGCTTTGCAGGAATTAGGAGTGAGAATTCACAATCACAATCTTCAAGTGCTGCAGAGTTCATGGCTGCAGCCGCCTGCTGCGCCGCCCTGCAGCCATTGAGTATGAAGTTTGTGTATTGCGCTACAAAAGGAGCATATGTGTAATTTGCCTTGTACTTTCCCCCATCTGTTGCCCAATCTGATCCATCCCATATCGTTCCATACACATACATTGGCTTTGCCGCATACTCTGCTGCAAGCTCCTCCACCTTTGCAAACTCTCTAATAGGCACATCATCAATGTATAATCTGAGAAAATTTTTGTACAATCAAACGTGTTTTAGTCTTAGTAGTATGCCTAATTTGGAATTAAATACTTAATCCTCTCTTTGGAAGTTATTTTTTTTTGAAATAATGCATTATATCCAATAGGATCAAGTAGAGCAAACACTACAACTCATGTGGTAACCCTCTTTTCAAAAGAATATGTTGAATGCACATGCTAGCACTGTCTTGTTTTTTTTAAAAAAAAAAATATTGCAAAAGAGACACATTACTCACACCATCCCATCTTGTGAAGCCATGGGAGGAGGAGATTCTAGCTCGCGGAGCGGGAGATTCGAACTCGTGGCACCACCCTTGGCTCTTCTCTTGATCTCTTACCTTCTTGCTTACTTGGTTGTAAGATTCATGCTTGTGTGTGTGATTGGATCGTGTTGATTGTGCATGCTTGTTAGCTGAGTGAGAGTAATGGGAGGAGGAGAGTCTAGCTCGCGGAGCGGGATTGGTTGTAAGATTCATGCTTGTGTGTGTGATTGGATCTTGTTGATTGTGCATGCTTGTTAGCTGAGTGAGAGTGTGTTGATTGTGCATACGAAAGGGGAGATTTTAACTCACGACACCATCCTTGGCTAGAGTGTTCGCCACTAGCTCAGATGGGTGATGCCCCATCCTTACTTGCTAGCATTGTTGAAACCAACTAAGCAAGCATTGTTGAAACCAAGCAAGTAGGCTAATTAAGTCAAAGGTTTATAATTTATCCCCTACAAGTTTATAATAAGCAATCAAAGTAGGCATCATTGAAGCCGAACAAGCAAATTAAGTACCATACAAAGTGAGCAAATCAAATCATTCGAGTTATGATAATTAATCAAAGTATGCATCATTAGAACCAATCAAGGCACCATCAAACTTGAGCAAATTAGGCCATTATAGATTTTAAAACAGGTTGAAACAAGTAAACATTCTCTCTTTATTCAAATTAGGCGAAAGGTGGAAACTTAAGCAAAGTATGTCATTGGAGATAAGAAAGCTCAAAACAAGTAAAGCATTCTCTCATGATAATCAGTGTAAGTGTCCATCACTAAAACCAAGAATTAAGTCAATAGGGGTAAGAATGGTGGGCAATAGGCAGTGATAAAAGCAAGCACATAATAATAATCAAAGCAGGCATAAATGAAACAAGGGTAATTCAGCCAAGAAATTGTAATCATTGCTTAATTTAGGAAAAAACTAGGGGTAATTCAGCCAAGAAACGCTAATCATTGCTTAATTTAAGAAAAAAACTGGGATTAATCAAGCTCGGCATCATCGAGACACCAAACGTTATGGATAATCAAGAGGGAAGTTTTGCTGTAGGGCAGGTCAAAATGTTAAAAACAAACAGATGTTTGATTAAATATAATCATTGATTAACGATAATTGAATGTAGAGCTTACACGATGTGTTTAGAAGTCCAAAGAATGCTATAGTCATGGTAGTCTGCAGTGGGATCAAACCATAGGCGTAGTCTTTGTTCTCTCCCTGTGTTGGTGCTACCATTAATATACACATTGGTTTGCAGAATGTATTCTTCCCCAGATGCCCTTCCCAAGAACTCAAAATCCACTTCATCATGCTGGTCTGGGTACAGTTCTGCATTTGATGTCTGTGTAAATCATGATTTAATCAATCATCTCCTCAATAAGCATGCATTAAGAGGTCTGCAGAATTGGAGAATTAATCCTTTGGTTATAGTTTTGGGTAGTTTTTTTCATTTAATCAGGGAGCTAATTAGCATTCTAATGACTCCATACAAGAGTGCATTTAAGGTCTGCAAATAACCAAAAAAAGATGTCTGCCAAATTGTGATTGAATCAATTTGTTGTTTTCAGTATCTAATTAGCATTCTAAGGAAGAGCATGCAAGAGTGCATCTAAGGTCTACCCATTAGATTGTAATCAAATGCAATAAGCTGATATGCTTCTGCTTTACCACTTTTAGCACATTTGAATGTTGTGTATTAATGTTAGGCAGTATCATCCTAGGCATTAATCCTCTGATTTAGCCTATAATAAGTAAAGATTAAGCCAAACTAAAACATACTTACGTAGAAGGTGGTGATGACTCCTGCTGTGTACTCGTTTGCAGGCAGCTTAATTGCAGCGCTGAAGAAGCCATGGACGTAGGCTGACTTAGTTTTGAAGCCGGTGCCTGCAGCATGATCAGAACAAGGTTAAAAGATATAGGTCGTGATCAAGGAATCTCTCTCGCGCGCGCGCGCACGCACACACACACACACACTCTCTCTCTCTCCCCCTCTTCACACACACCCTCACCTTCTCTCTCTCTCTCTCTCTCTCTCTCTCCCCCCCCTCTCTCTTTCTCTCTCTCACACCCCCCCCCCATCTCGCCCTCTCTCTCTCTCTCTCTCTCACACACACACTCTGTCTCTCTCACAGACACCCCCCATCTGACCCTCTCTCTCTCTCTCTCTCTCACTCACACACACACACAGTCTGTCACCCCTCTCTCTTTCTTTCACACACACAACACCCCCCCTCTCTCTCTCTCTCTCTCTCTCTCCCGCTCACGCACACCCCCCTCACCTTCTCTCTTTCTCTCTCTCTCTCTCACACACACACACAGACACACACCTCGGCCTCTGACCTATTCTCTCTCTCTCTCTCTCTCTCTCTCTCCCTCTCACACACACACACACACTCTCACCTTCTCTCTCTCTCACACACATTTCTTTCGCTGATCTCTCTCTCACACTCACACACATTTTTCTTTCTCTGATCGCTCTCTCTCTCTCTCTCTCTCTCCCCCGCTCTGATCTCTCTCTCACACACACACACACAGCTCCCTCCCTCCCTCTCTCTCTCTCTCAGAAACACGCGCGCCTGAGGAGTTGTCAAGGGTGAGGGAGACGTGGAGCTGGTCATGGGAGACGAGCTGGTGGTCAGGAGCCCATATATTGGAGAAGCCTTTGTTGAAGGGAGTGCAAGGGAAAAGCTCGGTGAGGGCAGGAGCAGCAGGCGGCTCTTGCATCCTGCACTTGGCAGCAAAACCCCCAACAATCTGCATCATCATCACAACCACCATAATCAACCAAAATTGCACTAACATGCTCGCCATCTTCTTCTCTCTCTAACACCTTAGTCCTTCAACACCCAACATCTCTCTACCCATCTCACTCTTAATTTTATACCCAACATCTTAATTGTATCCTCCATTAATTAATTGATCCTCCTTGCCCCTTCCTCTTCCCCTTCCCTCCTTTCCTTTCCCTTCACGCTCATCCTTTCATTCATTTCTCTTTGTTTACACCATGCCATGTTTTTGCTCCTTACATGCAAATATTTATCCTATACCTCCCCTTTGGTGCACCAAACCATCTTCTTAACCATCATAGAAATTTTATAAAGTTTTTTTTAATCCCTAAGGGTTGGGCACCAGCCATCCTTCCAAGACAAGTCCAGTTGGAAGAAGAAGGGGACGTTGCACCTTGATCATCAAAACTAATGTAGTAAAATTGCTTCACTTTTGTAAAGCATGTTTCTAATTCTTGAACTTCTTACACATCACAAGGAAGTTTTCTTTCCCATTGATAAGCTTCAACCCAATGGCTATGTTTTGTCGGTCCTAGTTTCCAACCCTTTGCACTCTAGCTCAGATAAAAAATTATACAAAATAGGAAAAATAGTTATTGAAATTAATCTTTGCTTGCCATATGAATGCATATATCTACAAGAGGTGGTTGAAAAGTACTCCTTTTACATAGCAATTGATTTCCACGTCAATACAATGAAGCATTGGCTAGATCATCCTTGAAGGTAACTCTTCTAGTTTTCTTTTAGGTCATCATTTGCACTAGCTAAATCACCCTTGAAGTTAACTCTTCTAGTTTTCTTTTAGGCCATCATTTTCTTTTCTATACCTTATCTATATAGACTAATCTTCTATTTCTTATAAATATCCCAAAGGCTACATGCAATTTGATTAGTTTTATAGGTCGTGAGATGTGTCTTCCAAAAATTTCTTGCATACAATAATTGCTTCTTTTACTAATTTGTTAAACAAATTCTCATAGTAGTTTACTATTTTTTGTGTTATGATGACTTTCTCCATTGAGTTGGGGCAAGTTTAGATTAACAAATAAGTTTTATGCTATTCTAACTATATATTTTGCATGTGTGGCAACATGAATAATTGATTATGCATGTAAATTTGAACGATAGGATGAAAATGTTATCAAAAGTTGAAAGTTTCTCAAAGTACTTATAGATTTGAAATCGAAAAAGAATTATAAATGTGCATGTTGCATGTATGCATGGTGTTTTGTGCAAGTAAGTATTTTTCCTTCAAATTTTAGTTGTTTTTTAGTTGCTAGATTGTTGTATCATTTAAATACCCTTGAATAGAGAAGGGAATCCTTTATGGGAGAAAAGTCTACATCATCTTGGACACTTAGTGTGTGCATCTTATGTTACAATCAAGAACTTAGGAGAAAATATCATCCTCTCAAGATTATCCTCTCCTACCCATGAGGACCCCATCCCAATTAGTATTAAGTCTCCACTTGATTTCATGATGGGACACTAATAGAGATGACAAAGTCTAAAGTGATACTTCAAGTATAAATGTAACATAGCACGATGGGACACTAATAGAGATGACAAAGTCTAAAGTGATACTTCAAGTATAAATGTAACATAGCACGTTTGTCCACTTTTTCAATACAAAGATTTATGTATGTATACATGTACGAAAAGGTTTTTAAGTTAGCATGAGTATAAACAATTTTAATAATTTTAGAAGTATTACGCTATTGTAGCTTAGGGTCTTTACACACACCTAAAAAAGGGAAAAAAGGAGGGAGAATCACAGCAATGGGAGGAGATCCCACCAGCCCATTCTCATGAATGGGAAGTCTCCCCCATACACCTCCTCACCCACCAAGAAAAGAAGGGAAAACCTTTTGAGTTTGTAAACACATTTCGTGATAATGACCCTTTTTTTAAACTAGGATTTTGGTTTTGAATAGCCATTCTACCTTTTTTCTCTAAATATAATATTCTAGTATACTTAAGAAGTCCTTCAAAAAAAATCCCAAGGTAACCACAATATGGTCTATTTCGAATCCTTAGAGAGGACGGCTCTACTAAAACAATGGGTGGAGTTTATGTAGAGAGAAGTAGTTTGCTTACTACCTATGCAAGTAATATAATGCTTGGAGTTTTAGTGAAGTAGTTTGCCTACTACCTAAAGATCAAAAGAGGTTATGTTTGGTGTGTTGTGGATGCTACATAGATGAACATGCAAGCTGATGCAAGAGCTTTACAAGCCTGCCCAATAGGTCGTCCTTTAAGAATTTTGAATCTACCACCATAGATCACTTGAGTGAGAAGCTTGGTAAAGGTGGTTTCAATTATATATACAAAGGTACCCTCCCTCATAATTCTATGGTTCCTATCAATATTAAGAGACTAGAGAAATAAGAGTGTGTAAGCTTGGTAAAGGTGGTTTCAATTATATATACAAAGGTACCCTCCCTCATAATTCTATGGTTCCTATCAATATTAAGAGACTAGAGAAATAAGAGTGTGTAAAAGAACTTTCTAAAACCCTAATTCTTTGTTGAGACTTTGGTACTCTTACAAGCAACATTTGCTTAGGGAACCCATTTGTAAGGAAATATATCTTATCATTAACAATCATAAAATGAGGAGATTACTGATGGTTTGAATCATATAAATGAGGAAAATCAAGAGTAAAAGAAATTAACACTTAAAACAGTTGAATTGAAACATGAAATTTTTATTGTTTGAAAAGAGATTCATCAACATCATGATAATACATTATAAATTTGATAAAACTTTATCTTCTTGATGTATCTGTCTTTGGAAAATAAATCTTTGCCTAATTCTTCAATTTGCTTTGGATTTACATTATTACTAAAGGATTTTGGGCTCTTAGAAGGGAGAATCACCAATGGAAAGAGGAAGATGCATATAGCTCACCAATTCATGTGAAATGTGAAAAAGTTGGAATCTGGGTGGCCTATAACCCACATTTTATATGAAGGGGTTTCACAACATTATATAAAATGACCCTTCGTATCCCCACTATGGTGTCACCACATTAAAACCTTAGTCAAGGGATATAAGGCTAATGAATGTGCATCACTAGTCAAAAGTTAATACTTTATTATAACATAAGTTATGGCATTCACATCTATTAAAAACACAAGTTATGAATATGCCTCACTAATTAAAAACTTAATACTTTATTATAACACAAGTTACGACATTCACATCTGTTCAAAACTTACTTAATTTTTAGTCTAGTCTTTGACTTTCTATTATCCTAGCTCTTAAATTACCAAAATGGATCTTGGGGCATATCCTAATGCTATCATGGGTGCTTAAGATTACAATTACTCATTTCCTTTGAAGCTCTAAGTCAAAATTGATTTTTTTTGTTACATTGTTGGCTTTCGGTCTTGGGGCATTAGTAACTCATCTTTGGTTTATGTAGAGTTATAATATAGCTTGAATGACTATATTTTCCCATATCTTTCACCATGTAGATGTGTCCTAGATACCTGCCCTTTAGTTCGATACCACCCATGTGCTCAATCCTTTTATCTTGGACACATGTCCTTTGGTTCAATACCACCTGTGTGCTCAATCCTTTTGTCAAAGCTCTGAGAGATCCACACATCATCTCCTAAGTAGTACCTAATACTTATCTTTGACCTCATAGGCATTTTCTTGTCTTCTTGATTACCTTTGGCTTTCTTGATTTTTGCTAACTCATTCAAAATGTTGATCGGGTTAATGTCACATCCTTCTCTTGGATGTTCTAGTTTTGGAGGCGACTAATGAGTTGATCAGTTTTTGCTTTACTATTGTGCTTTTAACCTATTGCCCAATCCCAACATACCATGCATGCTTCTCTAGCCAATTGAGAGTTAGGTAAGTATTAGTTGCACATGCTTTAATTTGTCTTCTTGATTACCTTTGGCTTCCTTGATTATTGATGTCTCGTTCAAAGTGTTGATTGGGTTAACATCACATCCTTCTCTTGGATGTTCTGGTTTTGGAGGTGACTACGACCTTGACCAATTATAGCTTGATGATGAGGCAATCAATTTTTGCTTTACTATTGTGATTTTAGTACACCCAATCCCAACATGTCATGCACGCTTCTCTAGCCACTTGAGAGTTAGGTAAGTAGCAGTTGCACATGCTTCAATTTATCCTTTAGCTCTTGCATATGCACATTTGACATCTTGCAAGAATAATTGCACACACACACACACACACACACACACACACACACACACACACATTATATATATGTATGCACATTTGACATCTTGCAAGAATAATTGCATATATATATAATGTGTGTGTGTGTGTGTGTGTGTGCAATTATTCTTGCAAGATGTCAAATGTGCATCTATATGTATATGTGTGTGTATGTATATGCATGTATATGTATGTATACATACATACATACATACATGTATATATACATGTATGTATGTATGTATGTATATGTGTGTGTGTATATGTATGTATACATACATACATACATGTATATATACATGTATGTATGTATGTATGTATGTATGTATATGTGTGTGTGTTCGTGTGTATATATATATATAGATATACATATACATATGCACACACACACACACATATGTATATGTGTGTGTGTGTTCGTGTGTATATATATATATATAGATATACATATACATATGCACACACACACACATATATATATCCATATATATCTACATATATAGGTGTGTGTGTATATATATATAATATTATATATTATATTATATGTATATATGTGTATAGATACACACATGTGCGTGCACACACACACACACACACACACACACACACACAATTATCATGAAGGAATGGAAAGGCTAAGTTATCACCTATCTCAAGATGGGATGGGAAGAGAAGGAGAAAAAGGAGTTTTAGGAGAGAGATTGGATGGAAAATCAAGTGAATATAAAAAAGGGAGATTGGGTTGAGGGGTGGAGCTGGAGTCTTTAGGAGGATCAAAGGGTAGCATGGTTAATTGGGAGCTAAATGGTGTCTAGGAAGGGCCAGGGGTAGCGGATTTTGGTGTTGGAATTTAAACTTCTTTCTTGCACCATCTACTTGGTTTTCCTTCTTATTATCATCAAAATCCAAGGCTTTCAAAGAAGGTGGCTATACTTTAGATTTCTTATTTAGTGAGGTTTATGGATAGGTCACATGGATGTCTTTGATGGTGTATTCTCATGTCTTTGTAGTGCAGATAACCTAGTACAAGACTAGAATGCCCATTGGGTGGTACTGATTGTGTGGTTATTCAAAAAAAGGAACATGACTTGGTACTAAAAAAAAGGAACATGACTTGGTACTGATTGTGTGGATGATCATTAAAAAAAAAAAGAACATGACTTGGTTGTTGTTTAGCCTTGGTGAGATGGCCTATTATAAAAGCTCAGTAGTTTTATGGCCTAAGAAATCCTCTGCCTTGTATGTAGTTATATGACTCATTTAAGAGAGGTTTTGGAGACATTGGCAAATTGGCTCATTTAAGAGTGACAAGGACCAAAGTGAGGGTTGTGTAACAGTGAGTAAAAAATGTTAAATATGGAGCCTCCGTAATTTTTTGCCACCTCATTCTCGAGATTGATGATGAGTTGCATTAAGCAAGTTGTCTATGCAAGCTAGCCGGTTGTGTTAAGAATGGCGATGTAAGTAAGGAAGTTCATAATCTAGTGGGTGGCATGAGCTCAATGAAGTCTTGTTTATCCTTGAAATTAGAAGAATTTTAAATGATAAACAATAATGTGATGGCAAAGAACAGAGGTTGACGGGGTGGAGAAGATTAATGAGCTATGGAAGAAAACCATGTAGAAGATGGAGTGGTGTTGTTGACAAATGAAAGAAGAGTAGAGAAATGGTCAATGTTAAGAGGTTACTTGAAAAAGAGGTTAAAATGAAGGTGAGAAAGGGTTAGATTTTTGTAGAAGAGTGTTAGTATTTGGGTGAGGGTACAAGCTTCCACCGAAATAGAGTCAAGATCTGAAGCCACATCGAGGAGGATGTAAAGTTTACGTTTTTCTTGGTCCTCAAGGCTTGAGTTGTGTGAGATCTCTATACACTGCTTGGATCATAGATGACTTGATGTTTTTTCTCTATAAGGGCTTTCTAAGTAAGCCTCCTTGTTCTCCCACATGTTGTGTTCTTTAGTATAGAGTTTCTATACGAGCACCTTGGTGACTTGGTCTCAATATTCTCATTTGTTCTAATGGTGACTTTGTCTTAGTATCCTCATTTGCTATAATGGTGGCTTTAGAATGAGCTTCCTTAGCCAAATCCTTAGCTCATTAAGTTTTTCTAGGTTGGCATTCCAAGTGGAGAAATTGCAATGTAGGGACGATGCCGGGGCTCCACGTGCTAAGGAGGTAGATGCTAGAACTGGCACGTGCAGAGGGGCTGTGTGCCATGGTAAAAAGTGTCCGTTGGCGCACTACATGATAGCCCAAATGAAAAACCAGGGGCGTGGGAGAGACTTGGGTCGGGAGAGATACACAAAAAAAAAAAAAAACTGGGTGTTACAGAGAGAGGGAGAGGGAGAGGGAGAGGGAGAGGGAGGGGGGGGGGGTAAAAGGGGCGCTACAGAGACAGAGGGGAGAGAGATTTTGAAAGAGAGGGGAGAGAGGGAGAGAGAGGGAGAGGGAGAGGGAGAGGGGGAGGGAGAAAATGAAAATGAAAATGAAAATGAGAGAGGGAGAGGGAGAGGGAGGGAGAGGGAGAGGGAGAGAGAGGGAGAGAGAGGGAGAAAATGAAAATGAAAATGAAAAACAAAAAAAGAGAAAAAAAGAAAGAGATTAATAACAATAATGATAATTTCAGTGTCTCTCGTAGTGATAGTCTCTTCTTATATTTAAGATTCTTCAATACTTTAGGGTAATCATGCTGCGGGTTAATCGGGTCAGAGTCAATCTTTGTCTTGAGATAGAGGGATCATTTTTTTCGAGAGGGTGATATAGAGGATACAGCCAATCAATTTTTCTTCCTCCGGAAAATTACTGGGTCAACCTCCAAAAAATCCATATCATCAATTTCTTTCTCTATGCTACTTAGTTTATTCTAATTTAGACACAGTTTCAACATCTTCAAGTTGCTGATCATGGATGTCCTCCGGCTCAAAGGGATCAGTGAGATCATCTAGTAAGGGTGAAAACCTATTCTAGTTTTTACCTTTGGGAGTAGGATTATGTTGGGAGAACTTGGAGCCTTACCTCTTCTATTGACCTGTTAGAACCCGTCCCTGTCGGCACCTCCCTGGTAGGAGGAAGATTCTCTCTCAATAGAGAAGCAAGCAGGGGGATTTTTAAGCAGGCAATTCTTGATGAAGTGACCTTCCTTGTTACAGTGGAAGCAAGCATTCTGGAGGTTTCTGTATAAGATAGGTTGATGAATGCAGTGCTCTTCACACTGCCCAGGTTTCCGACATATCTTTACTTAGGTCAATCTCAATCAAGGGCTGGGGTGCCATCTGGGATTAAGATCCACTAGGGAGCTTTAGCCAAGAAGTTTATCCAAAGGTTCAACTATTAGCTTGGGGAGAGGATGAAGGTGAGGAGGCCAAATCAGGGAGCTCCATGCATATTGGACATTTCGATGGCTTAGGACCATGTGGCAAGGATTTAGCACTCCATCTAAACAGTGTGACAGGGGGCATTCCGAATCATCCATTGACTAGCACCCAATATATCCAAGGCAATTTCCTCATCTTTGAACAAGAATCAGAAGTAGCTATTCAAGAGGTATTAGATATGTTTGATTATGGCTCCCCTAAATCACCAATTAGCCCTAACCCAACCTCTAAGACTATCTACCGGGGTCTTGGTCCATGTCATAAACCAATGAGAGCCCTAGTTTGGTAAACTTGAATCCAATCTCTTACCAAATTTAGAGGAAGAGAGACAACAAGTTTACCTTTTGTGCTTCTAGGATCCTCCTCGTTATAGAATTGAGGCCGCCTTCGTCTTCTTCAGAGATAGGTCCGTGAGATTGTGTCCCCTCCTAATGATGTCTTTGTGAAGGAGTGATGTCAGTTGACCAATCTACTCCTCCTCCAGTTTCCCATCCATCTTGATCTGGGCTTTTCTTCTTCTTCCTGGATGGCGAAAGGGCCTATATCTCTCTGGAGTTCTTTACCGAGCTGTGAGCATGAACGATCTCCTCATGATCTCCAAAGCCCTCTTGTCCCCCTCTTGTGTAGCGACGAAGAGCGGGTTGAAGCGTATGGAAGCTTCCAACTCGAACTGTCTCGAGGGGTTGGCAGCATGGCTTTCTGCATGGCTCCCTACATGGGGTGAGGGCGTTAGAGAGGCAGTTAACTAGAGGTTAGACTGGGCTTGAGCAAGGAAAGCTTATGTATTAAGCTTAGTTGCATGGTTCACTGGTTTTGTTGTGGCCGGCCATGCGTCATTTTACCATGTGGCATCTTACATGGGGTGGTAGGCATCATGAGGAGAGGTTGAGGATGATTTTGGCGAGATCCTTGTGTTGTTATGTAATCCCAACAAGGCACAACCATCGAGAAGGCATCATAGATGAAACACCTAACGCGATGGGGCGGACAACAAAGACATGTTGCCTGTTGGCATGGGGAAGCCTTTCGGCCTCCCCAAGAAATTATAACTAGTTTTTCTCATTTGAGCTGTGAAAATTACACTAAAGGACGATTTTTTCTAGCACTGCTACTACTGAGGGGTGCATGCAGGTAGGGAGAATGGAGATGGTAGCGGGTCTGGCCTATGGTCTGGCCTATGGGAAAGAGAGAAGAAGATAAAGATGGTGCTGCTCTCTCGATTGTAGGTTTGTTTTTGTTTTTCGAGTTGAGATAAAAAACGAGCATGCTCGTTCTGAGACTCGAACAGAGAAATGCTTTTGTCATTAGCTTCGTTGTTCTCAACTGTAGGCGGGAGGGGGGGGAGAGAGAGAGAGAGAGAGATGAAGTGGGCATTGGGGCTGGCCGAGGTAAAAAACGAGCAAGCTCGTTCCTGAGACTTGAACATAGAAACACTTTTGTCATTAGCTTCGACGTTCTCAACTGTAGGCAGGAGGGGGAGAGAGATGAAGTGGGCGTTGGCTCGCCATAAACGAGAGAGAAAGAGAGAACAAGATGGCGAGGTTGGCGCCAAGATGACAAGCAACTGCTACATGCATGGAGTCATTTAATTGGCAACAAGATGGCGAGGTTGGTGCCAAGATGACGAACAAGATGTCGAGGTTGGCGCAGCTCAAATTTTAGCAAAATCTCACCCTCACCTCAATTTCTACTCATCCGTGCAAGCCAGTGCAAACAATTTAGACTCTTCTCTCAAGGTGGTAACCCACACCCTCCTGAATAAGAAGAGACAAGCCGGCCATCATTTTGAAGAATATGGCATTCACCCTACCCAACTCTCCCATCTAGGTGAAGCCGTCATGAAGTGGTCAATGGCTTTTCGATCCATAGCCTTATGAAGAACACCCACAAAGTAGAGCATAAGCTCTTGTATTACACAGAGCAATGCTACTGCATAATGGGTGGCCAAACCAATAGTTGTAGTGCACCTAGAGTAGATCGGGCTTAGCATATTACCCACCATGGCACCTTGGGGACCTAATCTCCTGAATTAGCTTGTACTTCATCAAGACATATAATGCAAGCAAGGCTACAGGTAGGTCATCGATTCAGAAGGAGCCTCCCTCATGTGCAACTCAGTTTGGATGCGGTATGAGAAGCTCTATAGCTACCCAGGATCGAGTAGCTATATGTCCGCCATAGCCATTGTCATGCGGCTTGTGCGAGAGACATAACATCACCTGACAAGGGATGATCATGCCAACCCATGCACTTTCTTTCCTCCTCTCACCATGTTGGGCAGATAGATTCACTCTCGCTGCAACCTCTCTGAGTACATCAAGGAGTGGCATTCGACTGGGTAGAATATCGCCACAAGGAGCTCCACTCTATCTGGACCAACCCTCAAGGCAAACTGGCAGCATGCTCTCTCCTCACAAAGGTCTTGTATCATGCTGCAGGGTGGGACATGTTGCCAGGTCCCATCCGTTTACGTTTAGTGCCTGCACCTCATTTTTCAAGTGCTGGCACATCAAAATGCAAGAAGAAGAAGACCAGCGCAAGGCTACAGAGGAGGAGCTATGCAAGACATCCCAATCTTATGAGGAAACACTTATATAGTTGTCACCTAGCACTCCTAGAGGCCAGACATTGCCCTTGCCCTTGCCATCCAGGCACTATGAAGGACCTTCTACATCGCCCTCCCAAACTGCCACCAACAAGCATATGATGGACACGTTTTGCACTAGGTCCAATCCAAGTGTTTCCATTCCCAAAAATCATTCTCAGAAGGCATCCACACCTTACAAGGAACCATCCCATAGTTTATAGCTAGTTTCTTAAATTTAGCAAAGGAGTTGGTGAATTCTATGACCAAGTACATGTAGAGGCAAAACGAGTAGGTCACAACTTTCCAGTTAGCCAAGCTTTTGGTCAAATTCGACCTTATACAATGTCAACAGGACCTCCACGCGCTGCTATGAACGCAAACGACAAGTTGCAAGCCTCACTCATAGACTGCGAAGCTAGCAAGCCTAGTGGAAGCCCTAATGTAGTTAATCAACTGCTACAAGACAAATTACGGGAAGCTAAGGAAGAATGCAGGTCAGCTAAGGAATAATGCTCCATAGCTCAGAGGGAAGCTAGTGAAATGCAACACATTGCTCGGGCTACCCAGGATAGTCAAGAGAACATCCACGCGAAGTTCCAAGCATACAAGAAAGTCACAAAAGAAACATTGGCGGCACACAGAAGGGGGAGAAACTACAGGTCGCCAAAGAGAGAGAAAGGCACGAGTAACCAGCAGCTCTAGGATAGACATTACCATCACCGATGGATGTTGCCATCGAGTTTCTTACCTTAACCTACCCTCCCCAGAACCCTACCACCATCCTCAAAATCCATTATCGTACTCTCCAACTTAACCTCCTCTAACATAATATCTTTTTAGAGTAGCCCATCACTATCTCTTCTCTCTCCTACAATATCACCAAAGTCCCTCCTCTAACATAATATCTTTTTAGAGTAGCCCATCACTATCTCTTCTCTCTCCTACAATATCACCAAAGTCCCTCCGCCCTCAATCAATATGCTTATCACCTTCTTTTTCCAAAGACAAATCTCTTTTGACACCCCCACTACCCTCTTCACCCTCCCAGTCCATCATCTTACAGCCAACCTCCTTACTTGCGCCCACATCTTGAAACATGGACAAGTCGTAGAATCCGATGCCTCAGTAGAGCTAAGAGTGCCCGATGGCCTTTGTCCTTTTCCTTATGCTTCTTTAAAGTCTCTCACTGCACTGGCTTGGATAGAACGAGAGGGGTGGAAGGAAATCCACATGGCCTACAAAGAACTTCATCATCAGGCACCCGACCCATACTCCCCCCAAGGCCTATTGGTTTTGTATAGCCGTGCCTACCACCAGCTATGTAGGAAATCCTCGTGACCGCTACCATCATGAAAATTGATGAATCTCATGTAGCATTTCCGCGCAACTTCACAACTGAAGAGGGCCATTAGGCCAAAACTTTTTTCTTCTCCAAAAAGCTCGTTACTACTACTGCCACCACAAAGGGTGAGGACAAAGATGATAATGATGATGATGATGACAATCCCTCATAACTCTCAAGTGGTGACACAGAACCCCTGACACCCTACTCCATCTCTTGCTAGCACAATCAAGGAGAGGCTCCACCGCACCACCAGTGCAAAACCTATTAAAATACATGGATTTAGGGTGGCTCATAGCAAGAAGATTAAAATAGAGGTTAATCAATTACACATTAATTAAGGCACAAACTCGATAATCTCATCTAATTAGCTTGATCCAAGTACATCATTTTATAGCTCTCATGGATCCCTCAACTCACAAGATGTGTGCATCCTTGTGCCATCCATGTGTCCATAAATGCTCGCATGCCTTCTTGTGCACCCTTGAACTTTCCATGTGCCTACTTTTTGACCATTGACCACCTTTTACATTCATCTATTCACATCCTCTAATAACCTTAGCCTTCATCCATTCCAATTTCATAGCATCCTAGGCTCCATCTACCTTACTCCCATATACATGTGCCCCACACATGACATGATGGGCACCATATTTCAACACCCCACCTTGGTGCCTAAATGGGTCTCATCCCAAGAAGGTAATGTGGCATACATAGACATGACATTTCCCCCCCCCCTTAATGGAGACACACACATACATCACTTAGCCTACATCATCGATGGGCTAGAGGTGATTACATCATCATGAATATACATAGGCATAACTTCCCATTTCCAACTTGTCTCACTCACACTGAGCTCAAAGGTTGGCATAACATACATGACATAGACATCATCATATCATGGCATCATCATCATAAACATCATGGACATGAACATAGACATCATCACATCCACACCCATATGGGCACATATTGACCAAGGGTTGCCCAATCCCAAGGTTGACATAGACATCATACATGGGGACAATAGACACTATGTGGTCATACACATAACATGACATACATGGGAGAATAAACATACATGTCATTACATAATGTGGCTGAACATAGCCATCATTGGCTCCATGGTCTTCATATTTCTCTTCATCTTCATGTTGAGCTCCATCTTTATCTTCATCTTGACTTCCATTTCCATGGTATTCACACATGTTGCTTCATCTTGGTCTTCATGTGACTCCATTATCATGGGGCCATACATCATCATGGCCCATGAGAATTCATAGCTTACATACATGGTGTGTATCATAAAATAAAGGTTTCCATGGTTCATTGGCAAAACATTGCATTGTACATGGCATTGGGTGGCATCATCCCATTCATCATGACATTGATAAAAAAGAATTACTATTGACAAAACATGTTCATTATGGAGGACCATGAGTGTATGCATAAAGACTTTTGTTTTAATAGCTCCATGTGAATAGCCCCTTAGATGAGACCGATTCATATCAACCTAAAAACCCCTATTATCCAAAAAAATATCTTAAAGAAGTGGATCTGTTGTCGGTGATGAGAAACGCAAAGGTAAGAGGCCTTGAGATGGAGTCCTTGGCTCTAGCAATAGCCTATGTAGGGGGAAAAGGCTACAAATAGTAGTGCTATTTGAATGGGAGATATTTCTTGGGCTTGATTGGCATTCTCAGTCCTAGGTTGGCAGCGGGATGGAGAAGGAGTGTCTTCAACCTTGATACTACTTGCAGCAGTGAATGCCTCCTTGAGCTCCTCTTCTGAATCTGTATCCTTCATTTTACAAGCCATGAGGCTCAAAAACTATGGGAAATCAAGTAACTTTCCACCTGCATCCACCTTATTGACATCTCTTGGAGCACCTTAGCTTCTATAGGGTTTTGTCCAAGAAATCACATCACCATCCCCAACTCTTTGGTGTGATACTTCTGTCTCCATCTTTGTCGAAAAGACTAAAAGCTTCCTTGAACTCACGATCTAGTCTTCATTAAAAGTTGCTCGTCTCCTAGATAGATGCCTCCCTATTACAGAGAGGTGATTCTTGCCTATCCTTGTCAAATTAGACCTAAGCTAATCACTTAAAGAGCCTAGCCCCTAGGAGGCTTTGATACCATGTTAAAATACATGGATCTAGGGCGGCTCATAGCAAGTGATCAAGGCCATAATGAAAGACTAAGAAAATGCTAATATAAGATTAAGATAGAGGTTAATCAATGACACAATGATTAAGACACAAACTCAATAATCTCATCTAATTAGCTTGATCTCAGTGCATCATTTTATAACTCTCATGGAGCTCCCACCAACTCACAAGATGTGTGCATCCTTGTGCCATCAATGTGTCCATAAATGCTCACATGCCTTGTGCAACCTTGCACTTTCCATGTGCCTACTTTTTGACCATTGACCACCTTTTACATTCATCCATTCATATCCTCTAATAATTGTCTCCTTAATCTATTCCAATTTAATAGCATCCTAGGCTCCATCTACCTTACTCCCACATACATGTGCTCCATACATGAAATGATGGGCACCATATTCTAACAAAATCCACCAACCTCTGGAACTTGGCACTTGACACCCCCACACTCTATGACTTCTAGGGCTAGTTTCTTGTCCCAAGCTGTTATATGTACATTATGTGTGCTATGTTATATACACATTATGTGTGCATATACTAGGAGGCTAACCCACATTAGGCTTGTGAGCATGGGAGCTTGAGGCTTATGCTATGGTCTCTTGTGTAGAGATCCATATCTACTCATCTACCATTTCACACTATAGCTACATGCTAGTGGATCGGAGTTATACCTCTTGATGGTATGGGACATCAAGGTAGAGGTATGATGTATTTCATTTATGATTCATGTGTGCATCCCTTGGGCTCGGCGGTGGTTGGGTGGTTGAGTTTATGCCTGATTTATGCATGTTTATGCATAACAATTATCTAGAGAGATCTTAGGGTTTTAACAGTGGTATCAGAGCAATCTCTATTTAATTGTTGTTGATTTTTTTAGTAAATTTTAATATTTACTAATAAAATATTATTTTTTATTGATTTGTATTGATGAATTACACGTGGATCATTGATTTGGTGATTGGAACGTGTGTAACTACAATTCAATGGACAAATCAACGTTGCGGGGAAATTTCGTGAGTTAATGCTATTTTTCTCTATTTTTTATGGTTAAAATCAAGCATTAATGGAATTTTTTTACAAAAATACCATAAAGTTTATGGTGGATATTTTTGAGAGAATGAATTCCCTGAATTTTTATAATTTTTAGAAATTTTTTTCTAGTTTTTTAGGAATTTTTTGAGAATTTTTATGATTAAAAATGTATTTTTATACATTTTTTGCGGGTTTTTTCCGCGAGAATGCGATCAAATTTCTGTCAATTTCTACTGAAATTCAGTAGGGGATAGCGTGTTGATGCATGAATTGCTCTCCCGTGTGCGTGGGGTTCTCTCCGTCTCTCAAATCTGATTTTTCTTTCTCTTTTTCGGGTGAAAAATCTCTTTAAAATGATTTTTTAACATTAATCATAATTAATGATTAAGATATGTTAATTAAAAAAGTTTAATTAAAGATTAAGCTAATCTCTCTCTGATTAACAGAGAGAGAGAGAGAGGAGAGATTGGAGGAGAGATGGAAATGGAGAGGAAAGGGAGGAGAGAGGGGAGAAGAGAGAATCCATCTCTCTCACTTCTCCATACTTCTTCATGCGCAGGCGACGGGACGGGGAGGGCTGCGCACAGCAGCCGGCGGAAAAAAATGCCCCCCCCATAAAAAAATCAAAATCCAATAAATAAGCTAAAAATCTTATTTTCATTTTTTTATTTTTTTTAAAAATGAGTTTTTTATTTTAAAAAAAGCTTTTGGAGATTTTTCAAGGAAAAAGCTTGGGAAAAAAGCCTGAAAAATACTGAAAAATTTGGGATTTGAGGGAAAAATTCTCTGAAAATTATTTCTTGAAAATTTTTGGCTTCTCATCTTCTGGAAAACCTTTGGCTTTCCGTTTTCCCGAAACCTTTTGGCTTTCCGAATTCCGGAAAAACTTTTGACTTTCCGTATTCCAGAAACCTTTGACCTTTCACATTCCGATTTTTTTTGTCTTTTCATTTTCCCAAAACTTTTGGCTTTCCGTATTCCGGGAAAACCGTTGGAATTCCGAAATTTTTTGACCGTTCGTATTCTAAATGCATTCGGGGTAATTTAAAAATTTCAAAAAATTCCTGAAAATTAGTGAAAAATTAGACAAAGGTTATTTTAAATTTCGGAAAAATGTGGGGTTGATGTTTGGCATGTGGTGTGTCCATTCAGGCACCCGTGACCATTGAAATTTTTTTAAAAATATATATTTTTAACCCAAAAAATTAGAAAAATCCATTAAAATTGTAAATTTTTATTGGATTTGAGAATTGTTGGGCGGAATCGAAAATTTCGTGAACGATGGGATTCTCAGAAAAAATTAGGAATATTCTGAAATTATTTTTAGAAATCCTAAAAATTAGTATTTTTTAAATATCAATGGTATTTTGGCAAATTTAATTGCTAAATTTTTTTTGGAAAAATATAGGTTTGGAATGCCATAGGATAGGTTTGGTGGAATTCAAAATTATTATATTTTGAGGCCCTGTAAAATTTGGAAAATTTAGGAAAAAATCATGATAATTATTTTTCTCGAGAATTTAATATTTTCGAGGGTTATTTAATGTTGAAGTATGTTTTCTCGTGCTGACATTAGATAGATGCGAGTTATTCGCATATTATTAATATGATTATATCTCGTATTAATGGATATTTATGTTTGGATTAATTCTAAACGATGTATTCATGATTTTTTACCATTGTTTAGCCATTCTTTTTGGACATGTTCCTTAATTTCTTTTGATGGCTATAATTTTCGTTCAAAGTGTGTTTCACCTTTGACATTTTTCCATGATAATTTATTTTGGCACTTATTAAAGTGTGGATTGTGCTTAATTTCTTAAGCCTAAGACAAACTCTATCATGGGTTAGTTGATCGGTTTATTTTGGTGGATTTCTATTGGATGTTTTTCAAGTTTTATATGGACTCATCAGGTTCTGCCTAGATCACTTGTGTCTAGGGTTTTTTTTATTGAGTGCTACACACATGTGTTTCACTTTCTTACTTTGGAGTTTTATTTGAACAACACAATGTTCATATACTTCGGATTGATGAGTTGGCCACCAATTTTTAATGCTTCTTTTGGCATGATTTATGTCCATTAGATGGTATGCATTGATTTTTATGATCAACTATGGTTTTTATGGATTTAAGGAGCTTCTATGCTTTTATCCATGTTTTTATAAGGATCTTTTGATCTTTTGAATAATTACATGTGCTTTGAAGGTAGCATTTGCCTTCGTTTTTTTGCACGTAATTTTGGAGTATATTTCTTGTACTCTTGTACATATTCCAACTCGGATACCTAGTTACTTATATATCTAGGTGAGTTATTTTTCTACCCTAACTTTATTGTGTTTTGGGTAGTTATCATTAGAAAGGCGCCAATAATTCAATTTCTTTTCTAATGATATACTCAGAAGGAGTTATTCCTTGATGTAGTCTCAAGTATATAGAGATAGGTTTAGTATGTGAAAGTCTGGATAAGGCCATCTTATTCCTTTTATACAGGATTTTATTCATATTTCCTAGACGGCATACTAGGGAGTTTCAAATTGTTAAGGTATGTATGGGTGGTATCATGGTGGTATGGGACGCTAGTGATCCCTCACATATATTATCTTATGGGATAATTTGGGCTCAAGATTGTTGCTTTGCTTACATCACTTAGCATGTTGACCTCAACATTCAAAGACAATCTTATTTTCTAAATTCACTAGAAGTTATATTGTGGGCATTCTCTAGATAAATTTCTTTTATCTATAGCCTACATGTTTTGATGAGGGTAATCTCGTCGGCATTTTCACTTGTTGAAATCTCTTTCTTTAGAGTTCAAACAAGTTTATCTTGTTGTATTCGGATAAGGAAATTTGGATTCTTCCTTTGTTGGCATTTTTTCTCTAGTTCCGTACTTTAGGTGATTTACACAATCAACCTGATAGGTTTACGGATGGACATATGTAACTCATCGAGACGTTGATGATTCTCTATGTTGATATGGGTAACTCGAGACGTCGATTATTCCATATGCAGATGTGGGTATGTCGGGGCGCCGATGAATCCCTGGTTTCTGCTGTTATAATGCCATGTTTTCGTACTTTATTCCGAATGTTTTACAATGAGGAAGTTGCTTTGAATGTGAATTGCTCTGATCATCTGCAGTCTGATGGTGGGCAAACAGAGTGTATGAATCAGATTGTAGAGTGTATGCTTCGTGCATGTCTCTGGAAAATCATCATATTGGAAAATATTTCAATGATGGAATTTGCCTATAACAGTTCTAAATTTACGGCTATTATTTTTTAGTCCGTGCATACTTATGTATGGGTATTAACCCAGGGCACCTATTGATGTCAGTCTTAAGGACATCGAGCTTGATGCATCGAGGGATTTCTTGCGAGATATGCAGGAAATTCTGACCGAAGCTCGGGATTCTATCAGGAGTGCTCATGATAGGGCACGGTTTTATGCTGATAGGGGACGCTCATCTCGGTCGTCTTTTGAACCAGGAGCGTTGGTTTATTTTAATGTTCCTAAAGATTCTCAGACTTTGTCAATGGAAAAATGCTCGAATTTATCTCCTAGATATTGTGGTCCATTTCGAGTTATATATCGGATTGGCACGGCTGCGTATGAACTAAAACTACCTCCAATTGTTAGAGTTTATCCAGTCTTTCATATCGATAGATTGAAAGGGAAACTGGGAGGTGAGGATGACACAGTTACTCCTCAAGAACTCGTTGAAGTCGATGAATTATCCTATGTTCCACATGAACCTGATAAGGTACTTGAATTCAGGAAAAGGAAACTTTTGTAGTTGACTAATCCCTGAGGTTAAAATAAGGTGGAAAGATAGGGAAATTGAGAATTCGACTTGGGAGTCGGTTGAGATTGTTCAGCGCAGTTCTCCTTCTTTTCATTACAAGAGTGCAATCTTTTGAGAGAGGGGAAGTATGTTATATGTACATTATGTGTGCTATGTTATATACACATTATGTGTGCATATACTAGAAGGCTAACCCACATTAAGCTTGTGAGCATGGGAGCATGGGAACAAGCTCTAGTGGAGCATGGGTTAGGACTAACCTTAAGGTTTAAGGTTAGGGTCAGGCATCCAAGGGTCACACATGAGGAATGGAAAGTCAAGAGTCACTTGAGGGCCCTCCTATATAATAGGGGCATGGGGCACACTCTCAAGGGAGCTTGGAGACTAGGAAGCTTGAGGCTTATGCTATGGTCTCTTATGTAGAGATCCATATCTACTCATCTACCATTTCACACTATAGCTACATGCTATTGGATTGGAGTTATACCTCTTGATGGTATGGGACATCAAGGTAGAGGTATGATGTATTTCATTTATGATTCATGTGTGCATCCCTTGGGCTCGGGGGTGGTTGGGTGGTTGAGTTTATGCCTGATTTATGCATGTTTATGCATAACAATTATCTAGAGAGATCTTAGGGTTTTAACACAAGCCTTATCCCCAACCACCCTTTCTTTGTTTTCTCCACCACACGCCGCCCTGCTCACTTATCCTCACCACCTCCTTCCCTCGACACCTCCTTCACCCCCTCTTTACATTGGGTTGGGCCTGTCAACACTCCCGCAAGACAAACCCTATCATCAACATGTCCACCCTTCCTGCTTGATGCCTCACTCCGTACACAACTCTTTAGCTTGACAACCCCTCCACACTACTAACCCCGAACCCCACAGGTCCCTATTGATATTTCCCTGGAGGAAGGAGAAATCCCCTCACAGCCACCACAGGGCCAAGAGGAAGTTGATCCCCCCTTAATCCCTTTAATTAGCATGATCCCCTAGATTGCACAAAGTTCAAGAAAGCCATCTAGATCTTGCTTAGTTGCCAACTACATAGGAGTACCTCCACGGATATCCGGATAAGAGACGAATCCATCGGTTGTTCCAAAACCCAACCCGGAAAAAACTTCCTTTATCGGAAAGCACGGGCGATTCCACCAGGATAACTTTTTACTCTAACGTAGTCAAGATCATTTCTGATCAAACTGATCCAATTGCATCTATAAGATATTTGGTCGGATCAAGGAAGAAACTTGCACTTGGATCATTGGGATCAACGCTTTTTTCCCATTCAAGAGGCACAGCCGTTGATTCCTATCCATAGAACAATTACTGTCCGGGATTTACTTTATCTATCGTAATAACAAAAGTTGAGTCTCGATTTATGGATCCATCAGTCCAGCCTAACCCCATTCAATCCCATGGGTTAGCCAACCGCCCAACCACTGTAGTGATGGGATCCAATTTGGAATTTGGTTAGGTTTTGTCCCGGGTACCAAGGAAAAGAGTTCCAAGGCCCCCTAGCCGGAAGTCCATGCAAACATAAAACTAGCCACACCACTTACACACCCAATATGAAATTGCCTTTTTCTTAGCATCAGCTAACTTTAAAACAATCCTTTAATGAAACCATAGTAGCACTGATCACAATCTTCCAATTTATCCGGTTGATTCATAATTTCCCATCATTCCTTCATCAGAGTATCTATGGCATCATTGGTAACTAGAACGCTCACCACCTGTCTACTCAGGGGCCTTTTCAATAGTTCCTAGCCCATAATACTCGGCAATATAATCACTTATAAAAATCAAGATGGACTCTCGTTGAAGATCAGCAAGATCAACCAACAGATCCATAAAAAGAGCCATGGACTCATCCATTGAAGACCAGCAAGGTCAATCAACCAGATTCCATGCCCGGTTTCAGAAAACAACTCTTACTCCTTGTTCCAATATCTTCCTCGACGCACGCGTGGGTATCCTAGGCAACCCAGAGCCCGAGCACCGTATGGTCAGCACCCTCTAGGATCCTTCGTCGTCGCAGGTGACCTAGCGCTTCACTCATAGGCCGCTTCCTTGGTCCCTCATCCACCGTATACCGGAAGCTCACCATTTTAATCGAACCGAGGCTGGTCAAGACCTCGGTCGACCTTGCTACGCGAGACGTCCTCCATTGACTCTCCGTCAGCAGTTGCAACTTTAACAGTTAGGTCTTCATGACCTTAATCCACAAGACGGTCAAAATGCTTCCCCAGCATTCTTGACATAAAACAGTCATTTACAAACAGTCACAAAATACAGTTTCTAAATCAAACTCTCGTCTTTCCACATTATCCCTCCTTAGTCCACATTACTTATTCCACATTCCATTCAATGTGTACTCATTCTCATCCATTTCCTCATATCGACGACACATTAATTCACATACACATTCACATTCACATCCATACATCCACATTTACATGCATACATCCATTTTCACATCCTCATTTATACATCCACATCCCATATCCACATTCATACATACACATCCATATCCACATCCATACCTCCACATCCACATCCACATTCACATCCATACATCCACATCTACATGCATACCTCCATTTTCACATCCTCATTTATACATCCACCTCCCATATCTACATTCATACATACACATCCATATCCACATCCATACATCCACATTCACATCCATACATCCACATCTACATGCATACCTCCATTTTCACATCCTCATTTATACATCCACCTCCCATATCTACATTCATACATACACATCCATATTCACATCCATACATCCACATCCACATCCACATCCACATTCATATTCACATCCATATATCCACATCTACATGCATACATCCATTATCACGTCCTCATTCATACATCCACATCCACATTCACATTCCCATTCACATCTATACATTCACATCTACATCCACATACATACATACATCCACATCCACATTCCCATTCACATCTATACATCCACATCTACATCCACATTCATATACATCTACATCCACATTCACATACATCCACATCCACATTCACATCCACATTCCCATTCACATCTATACATCCACATCTACATCCACATACATACATACATCCACATCCACATTCCCATTCACATCTATACATCCACATATATACATACATCCACATCCACATTCCACATTCACATCTATACAGCCACATCTACATCCACATTCACATCTATGCATATACATCTTCATGCATACATCCCTTTCCACATTCATACATCCACACTCCCATCTCCACATCCACACATCCACATACATACATCCACACATCCACATACATACATCCATTTCCACATTCCCATTCATATAACCCCATATGCCTTCACATCTTATCTTTTACATCACATCCATTCTCGCCCTATCACAACCCATATACATCTTATCCTATCACATACACTTCTTACCTCATCCCATACACATCTTATCAAATCTTAATTCATCTTATCACCTCATAACTTATTTCATAAGCATCTTATCACCTCTTGTCACATCTTATACACCTCTTATCACATCCTATCACATCTCATATCTATTTATAGAATACAAGAGAATTCTTATATTTGATATAAGATTTCTTTACACATTTATTTATGCATAAATTCTATTTAAGGAGATTATTACTTTCGAAGTAAAAATCAATCTTTTATGCATAAATTCAATTTGGTAGGAATTACACTTTTAGAATAAAAGAATTTCTCTTATGCATCTAAGTTATGCATAAAATCCATTTATGATAAAAATCACACTTTTAGTATAAAAGAATATCTTTTATGCATACCTCTATGCATGAAATCCAATTATAATAAAAGTCACACTTTTAAAATAAAATAATCAACTTTTATGCATACCTTTATGCATGAAATTCAAATATAATAAAAGTCACACTTTTATAATAAAATAATCAGCTTTTATGCATACCTTTATGCATGAAGTTCAATTATGATAAAAGTCACACTTTTATAATAAAATAATCAACTTTTATGCATACCTTTATGCATGAAATTCAAATATGATAAAAGTAACACTTTTGATATAAAAATTTATCTATTATGCATACTTCTATGCATGAAATAAAAATGATAAAAGTAACACTTTTGATATAAAAATTTATCCTTTATGCATACTTCTATGCATGAAAATAAAAATGATAAAAGTAACACTTTTGATATAAAAATTTATCCTTTATGCATACTTCTATGCATGAAAATAAAAATGAAAAAATAACACTTTTGATATAAAAATTTATCCATTATGCATACTTCTATGCATGAAAGTAAAAATGATAAAAGTAACACTTTTGATATAAAAATTTATCCATTATGCATACTTCTATACATGAAAATAAAAATGGTAAAAATAACACTCTTGATATAAAAATTTATCCATTATGCATACTTCTATGCATGAAATAAAAATGGTAAAAATAACACTTTTGATATAAAAACTTATCCTTTATGCATAATATTAAAATTCAATTTCTCCATGATTATAATGAGATTCTTTCAATTAATCTAGGATGATAATTCCTAGAATATGGTAGGAAGTCCTCTTTTTATGCTTTGAATGAAATTATTTTATGCATAATTTTTATAAAAATTTTGCCATAGCTCCGCTGCTATGACTGATAAATCTCAATTTTTCTAAGGGATAAAGCTTATCATTAAGGAAATAATTAAAATGATTCTCTAATTGGATAATTAATCCATAATAGATTGAATCATCAATATACATAAACTAAAAGCATAGAAAAAAGCCATTAATTTGGCCTCAAGCATAGCTTAATCTTGGGTTAAGAAAAAGCTTTATGAAAAGCTTCATTTGGATTGAGAATGGGTTATGAGTATGACCATTTCTTGAGTGAGAGAGAGAAATTACATAAAACCATTAGAATTTAAACATAAATAGAAATTTATATAATTCTTTACTATCATTAATTAATTAACTTCAATAGCATTCATCAAATTATGTAACTCTTCACTACTATTCACCAATTAACTTCAATAGCATTTAAAAAACCATACCAATTAAGCTTCTCAAGCTTGAGAGGGGTTGAGAAGAGAGAAACATTGAGAAATTATAGAAAAGATCAATATTCACTAATTACCTTACAAATTGCTTGATTCTTTGTTCACGGTAGAGGCCCCCAACCAATCAATTGGTTAAGTATATTGATGGAGCCACCAATGGGGATTGAAGAAAGAGGGAAGCTCCAAAAACTAGTGAATTATTAATGAATTCACAGTTCTTGGCTTAGGTGGAGTAGAGTAACGATGCATAAACACTATATATTTTTTTTCAACAAGGGGAGGCTTCTATTTATAGGAAAAATTGAGCTCCTAACCAAACAAACTGATTCTAGAATTTTCCAACTCAGTTTGGTCAATTTTTGACCATTTTTAGGTCAGTTGAGCTAACTTTTTGTAACTAGACTTGAATTAGGAGAGAGGAGAGATAAAATATCTCAATTTTTATGAGTTTAAAACTCATTCAAGCATGTGAAATATGCACCTCCTTTAAAGAACTCCCCTTCCTTATATATGTGTCAAAATGGAATCATTATACCCAAATATCTCATATTTTTAATATTGCTCATAGTTTTTTTACTAATAAAACTTGTACATTTTCAACTCTTCATCTTATGTGAAATATGCACCTCCTTTAAAGAACTCCTCTTCCTTACATATGTGTCATAGTTTCTTTACTAATAAACCTTGTACATTTTCAACTCTTCATCTTATGTGAAATATGCACCTCCTTTAAAGAACTCCTCTTCCTTACATATGTGTCATAGTTTTTTTTAAACTAATAAACCTTGTACATTTTCAACTCTTCATCTTATGTGAGCATTTACTCATTTTTGGGTATCTTCTTTTACAAAATTGGATTTATCTCCTCCCTACACATGGATTGATGCTATTGGCCCATAGGAACCTTAATTGGACCATAATCCAAAAATTTCTGAAAATCTAGACCCTTAGGCTAAGGTCCTTTATACACATTTCCAATTAATTCCAATTACACATTGGAAAATTCTTTTTGAATTTCTGTTTCAGGGAAATTCATCTTAATTATAAGAGATATTTTTCTATCCAAAAATATTCAAAATCTAAATATTCTCTCTCTAGAATATTTCCTCTCTCTAGGTTAAAATAGTTAGAAACAAGGTCTTTATATTTCTGAAGAGGGATTGATTACAGGGGAAGATACTAGACATCAAAAAGGGGGTGGGGGAGGAATCTTACATTTTTTATCCAAATCACGGTTGCACTTCATGTAATATATTTTTATGTAAAACCGCACTAAGCTCTTCATGTAAAAGATATGGGATGACTGAGCTTACAACATGTGTAATTCTAGCCATGAGCTAGAAAGCCTAAGTGTACATAGAGCTAGATAATTAGTTTTGGATCCCCAATTGTCAAATGGGGTGCCAGCCAAGTGTCAAATAGGCAATTGGCCATTTTAAAAAGTGAGCTCTTGTATATAAGAGACTTGACGAAATATGAAAGGATATACAATCCCATTATCACAATTGAGTTTTCTCTTCTCTCTTTCTCTCTTGTGTGGTGATTGTGGTGAGCTTGTTTGCTTGATTGTGGGTGTGCTTGTAGGTTATGCTTTCCATCTCCTCTCTATTCTCTTTTGCTCTATCTCTCTCTCTCACCCTCCTTGCACACATAAAGGTATTGAGGTAGAGGTTGAGCTTTCCATAGCTCCTTCCCTCTTTGCTCTCTACCTAGCACATGGAAGCTCCACTTGAGTGACACAAGTGGTGGTGGAGTGAGCCCCTAGTGGCTTCTCAATCGAGGATTTAACCCTCATAGGGTTGGCTAAGAAGAAGAGGAAAAACAGGTCACTTATGGAGATGGCACGATGTATGGTCAAAAGCCAAGCTTTGCCACATGCGTTTTGGCTTGAGACTGTCATGTGTGCTGCATATGTACTCAACAGGTGTCCCACTAAGGCCTTGCAGTCTATTACTCCATATGAAGCTTGGCATGGCAGGAAGCCTTCTATTGGTCACTTGCGTGTCTTTGGTTGCTTGAACTATGCTTTAGTGCCTGTGACGCAAAAAATTGGATGATGAGGCTGTCAAATGCATTTTTGTTGGTTACAGTGCTGAGAGCAAGGGTTACAGATTGTATCATCCGTAGTCAAAGCGTATCTTGATTAGTCGAGATGTTGTTTTTGTGGAAGATGTTGTGGAGCCTTTGTTATCATGTACCAAAGAGACAGGTGTGAGCTCACGGGATGTATTTGATACGTTGTTGTCTCTATTTACAGGTGGGAATTCAAATGTAAGTCCTAATGAGGCAAATACTCAGCCTATGCAGATTTCAAACGACATCATGGATCAGCCTATTTCTGATGCAGATTTACAGGATGTAATTCATGAGGATAGGGCTGAAAATGAGCAGGCTAGAGGTATGCCTAAATGGCTGGTGCAAACCTTGCGTGATAGTAAAATTGATGCACCTATATCTAGTCGTACTCGTTCAGGTTTTCAGCATGCCTCATATGCATCAGATTGTTATGCTTTGGCTGTGTCTAGTATGTGTGAAGAGGAAGAACCTCTTTCATTTGATGACGCACAAAAATCAGAAAATTGGTTGGCTGCAATGCAAAGTGAATATGATGCTATAATGAAGAATGGTACATGGTCTTTGTGTATTGGTAAAAAGGCCATTGGATGTAAGTGGGTTTTTAAGTTGAAACGAAAGCCAGATGGCAGTGTTGATCGCTATAAAGCTAGACTTGTTGTGCAAAGGGTTATGCTCAAGAAAAGGGCATTGGTTTTGATGAGACCTTTGCTCCCACTTGTCGTATGACTACCATTCGTAGCATTTGTACATTGGCAGCTCATAATGGTTGGAATGTACATCAGTTGGACATAAAGACTGCGTTCTTGAATGGAGATTTACATGAGGAGGTGTATGTATCGCATCCTCGTGGTTTTGTTCAAAGAGGGCAGGAAAACAAAGTGTGCAGGTTGAAAAAGGCTTTATATGGTTTAAAGCAAGCTCCACGAGCTTGGTATGAAAAGATACATGCATATTTGACTGCACATGGTTTTCAGAATAGTCCAACAGAAAGCACTTTGTATGCTAAACGTGTGGATGATGTACATCTAATCATTGCTCTCTATGTCGATGACATGCTGCTCATAGGACCAAATGAGAGTCATATTGCCGATTTTAAGGCTGATTTGAATGCCTCTTTTGAGATGTCAGATTTGGGGCATTTGCATCATTATTTGGGGATATAATTTAAGCAATGTGATGGAGGTATTGCTTTGTGTCAGACAAAGTATATTGAGACATTGTTGCGGAGATTTGGCCTTGAAGACTGCAAGCCTATTGCTACTCCAATGGAGACAAGTTTGAAGTTGAGTCTTCATGATGCTGGAGATCACTTTGATGTCACACTCTATCAGACAGCTGTTGGTTGCCTCATTTATGTATGCATTACGAGGCCGGACATTCAGTTTGCAGTCTCACAGGTGAGCAGGTTTATGCATAGCCCAAGGTCTCAGCATTGGAAGGCAGTTAAATGCATCTTTCGCTACTTGAGTGGCACCATACATCTTGGGTTGTTTTATCCCAAGGGGGGATCGTTGCCACCAGATTTACATGCTTTTTCGGACTCAGATTGGGCTGGTTGCTATGACACAAGAGTGTCCCACAAGTGGTTTTTGTTTCATGCTCGGTAGCTCATGCATATCTTGGTTGAGCAAGAAGCAACCTACTGTGGCCACTTCTAATTATGAAGCTGAGTACAGGGTAGATTTCACAGCTACGGTTGAGTGTGTGTGGCTCAGACGGCTTATGGATGACTTGGGTATTGGAGAGGAGTCTGCCACCTCTATCTACACTGACAGTCAGAGCGCATTGGCAGTTGCGAGAAACCCAATTTTTCATGCTCGCACAAAGCACATTGAGGTGCATTATCACTATGTTAGGGAGAGACTCTCAGCAGGAGAGATCGGCTTGGTCTATGTGCCAACACAGGACAACCTCACCGATCTTTTCACAAAGGCACTTCCTCGTGAGAAGTTCGAAGCTTTCCGCAAAGCTTTGGGCTTGCTCCCCTTTGTGGACTAATCTACTTCGGGCATGGCACTTCCCTATACATGAGTGCCAGCTCTCGATTTGTTGCCATATATATAGGCAATGATGTGTGTGAACACACTTAGGACCGCCGGGGCCCTTTTCCCCTCTTTAGGAGGTTTTTTTCCCCGGCTTGTATATACGCCCATCATTCTAGGGCTAACTTATCTTTTGTACATTGACACAATCTAATACATTGTGTGTTGTGTGCATTCTTGCTTCTTCTTCTCCAAGCTTTGTGTGCTTTCCTGCAACCCTAATTCCAACACTTTTATTATTCTGAAGAGGGAATTGATTATTATAGGGGAAAGATACTAGACATCTTGAGGGGCTGGGGAGGAATCTTACAGGGCTAGATGTTACAGGGTTGGGGAGGAATCTTACAGGGCTAGATGTTATGACACACGAGTGTCCACTAGTGGGTTTTGCTTTCGCCTTGGTGATTCATGTAAATCATGGCTTAGTAAGAAGTAGCCTACAGTGACCACTTCTAGCTATGAAGTTGAGTACAGGGCAACTTTTATAGCTACAGTTAAGTACAGGGTAACTTTTATAGCTACAGTTGAGTGTGTGTGGCTCAGACGTCTTATGGCTGATTTGGGTGTTACAATTGTCTAGCACTACGATTTTCACTGATAGCAGCCAGAGTGCATTAGCAGTTGCGAGGAACCTAGTGTTTTATGCTCGCACTAAGCACATTGAGGTGCACTACCACTATGTCAGGGAAAGACTCTCTCCAGTAGAGATCGGCTTGGTCTATGTGCCTACACATGACAACATGGCAGATTTATTCACGAAGGCTCTTCCCTCGTGAAAAGTTTGAAGCTTTTCGTAAAGCTTTGGGCTTACTGCCTTTTTAAGATTGATCGGCCATACCCTGTACATGTTCACATCATCACTCTAGGGGAGATTTGTAGCATTATATGGTAGTGATGTGTGTGAACACACTTAGGATTACCGGGGCACTTTTTCCCTCACTAGGAGGTTTTTTCCCCCGTGCGTATGTACACCCTCTTATCTATTCATTTTGGGGCGTGTACATTTCTTTTGTATCTGGCACACATTTGTTCATTCTAATCTAGTGAGTTTGTGTGCTCTCAAGCTTCTCTATCTTGTGTGTGTGTGCATTGTTGCAACCCTAACCCGAATTCCAACAAGAGCTGTAGAGTGATGAAGAGACTTGACATTGGTGTTGGCTCTGTGTGAGGATGATCAGTCGTGCATGAGAAGAAGCAAATGCTTCAGAAGCAAGCGGGTAGCCTGTCAACTCTGTGTGAAGGTTAGTCAGCCTGAGAAGAAGCAAGTGCTTGTAGCTTAGTGAATGGAGCATATGATTTCTAAGTAGAAAGTCATAGCTATCGCCTGTTGAATTGATGCTCATTGTTAGACAATGACGGCCATAGTTGACTGAGTTTATCCAAGCTGCTTAACACCTTCGACTACCATAGGAGCTTGAAGAGGATGACGGCCATAGTGACTGAGTTTATCCAAGCTGCTTAACACCTTCGACTACCATAGGAGCTTGAAGAGGATGACGGCCATAGTGACTGAGTTTATCCAAGTTTCTTAACACCTTCGAGTACCACAAGAGCTTGAAGAGGATGATCAGTCATACCAGTGTTGGAAGAAGATGCCTTTTTCACTGTTGGAAGCAAAATCATAAGCCATCTCCTTCATTATTGGAAGCAACAAACCACCATAACAAGATTTGAGAGCTCTAATGGAAGCTTGAGAAACACCAAAGCTCCAGCAGGAAGAAACTTCAATGGTGAAGAAGAGCTAAACTCAGATACCACTATCAGCTTACAATAGAGCTGAACTCACACACACACACACACACACACACACACACACACACACACACACACACAAAATGCTCATAATTAGAATAACACAAAGGTGAGAGAGAATGTCTAACTCAAAGGAGAGAGAGATGAATCTCTCTGCAAGTACAAGCATAAATGAGAAGCAACCCTAAATAATTAGAAGAACACAAGAGTGAGAGAGAATTGCTAACTCAAAGGGGAAATGATCAGGAAACCTAAACAATAGATGTGGTTGCTTATATACTAGCTAACCCTAAGGTGTTCGTTCACACCTAGATGGCCATGGGAAAAACCCGATGTAGGATAAAAGTGCCCATGACAATAGCCTCACTATAGTACTAATATAAATATCTAACACGTGTATGTGCGAATTCATTGGCCATAACTCACTTAGTCTCTAACCCCTTATTCCGTAACTAACTTAATCTCTATCTCCTTATTCCCTAAGCTCCTAATTTGGTAAATAAGGCATAGGCACATCCTTGGGCCACATACCCTAGTGCGATCACTACTAGTTTATTTTTACATACTTCCGAGCCAAAACTGCTTTTTGTCATTTCAATCATTGGCCATTGGAAACCTATCTTTGGTCGATGTAGACCTTGAATCCATATCTAATCAACATCTTTGATCTTGGTATCAGCACTTTACACCAGTGGACCTGCCTTGGTGGTGAGCACCTGTCCATAAGTTAGCGGCCACCCACATGCTTAATCTCATATACAGCTTTGACTTTTGCACACATTGATCTCGTAGTTTTGATCCATGCATCCTTGGCATTGTCGATGACTACTGCCTTACTTGACATTTGCAAACTCGGTCAAGGCATTAATCGTGTTAACATCACCCCCTTCTTGTTGACATCGAGTCTCTTGGATGTGTGGGTTGTGAGACAAATGATTTAGAGGTTGATGGTAATGAAGCTCTAACTAAATGTGGCCTTATCCTTTGTGTGGCTTCTGGTCACTTTCGGTCACTATGGGGGCATGTGTTATTAGCATGACGATTGAGGTTTTCTTTTTTCCCTAACAAGAATAGATTATGTTTGTTGATTGTCTAGGTGGCTTTATATACCACTGTCTTTAATGCTCGTAGGTGAACTTTGAATTCTCCTTTAGTCCATTGTTTGCATGGAAAAGTGTTAAGACAACATTAATTGGTGAAACACATACCGAGAAATGTGATATGTGCCTCCCTAATTAAACAAGTGATCTGTGTCTCCACAAGTGTAATTTGTGTCTCCCTAATTAAACAAGTGTGATATGGGTAGTTAAAGCTCTACGTCAAGCCTCAATGTAAGCTAAAAAGGTATTGGTATAACTTGTAGGCAATGCGATAGGCCCATAGAGGTGCAACTTATGCTCCTCCCAATCACTTCTCTGTCTTGGTGAGAATAATGTACAAGGTCTTATCTGTGCTATCGACTTGGCACATTCACTTGTGGGTAGTAAGGTGTCAACTTTTTGTGCACCATAAGGAATCTTTGAGCAAGAACACTACTTCACTTGGCCCGTTCGCTTGTGGGTAGTAAGGTGTCAACTTCTTGTGCACCACAAGGAATTCTTACACAAAACATAAAGCTCATGAGAAAATTTACAAGAGTCATGTTCCTTTCATAAAAAGAGATTAGCTTGATTGATTATATAAGGCTGATATTTTTTTTTACAAGAGTCGTGTCCCTTTCATTAAGAGAGATTAGCTTGATTACAAAACATAAAGCTGATGAACCACTATGTGGGATAGCTTGAGTGTCACGGTTCTTCTTTGCCAACTAACTACACAATTTATCCCCTTTTGGGGATGATGTACTCTTTCATTATACCTATGGGGCTCATATAAAACTTAGAGGACGTAGGTTTAGTTCTAATGAAAAACTCTACTTCAAAACAACCGATGGTCATGGATTGGGAATTGTTATCGTGCAATGATAACTAGGGGGATGGTGTTAGGGGCGGGTGGCCTAATAAGGTCCATATCTCCTAAGACAAAATATTGTGACTAGCCTCGATGTCAATTTAGGCAAGCCATGTAACTAGGTGGTCTTTCTGAGGGAGCTCTAGCTCAAGGAGATTAGGTTCAACCATTGTTTTGGTTTTAACTACATCCAAAAGATCGGCTTCATATATATAGATTTGCACACTTGCCTAAAGATGTGCCCTTTGTTTTTTGTTAACTGCCTGTCATTTCTCCTCATTTTTCTTGTGAATTTGATAGATAATTTTTCTTAGTAGTGTTTCAATTTACTTTACCATTGAAATACTTTGCATTCTAGCCTTATCTAGGGTCTCTATCTTAAATAATCCTTGAGGAGCAATTTTGTGACTTAGTAGGGACCTTGGCCTTGGTACTTAAGTTTGAATTGTAGTTTTTCAACCATCAATCCATACACAAATCACAATTTTTACTCACTTAGTTTATTTAAGGTAACTAACCTCTCTGTGTGCTAGGGTTTCCCTTGAGATTATGCCTTGTTGCAATTCAATGGCTTGGAACCAAGTGTCCCGTTGGCATGACTACGTCAAGCCCAAATGCAAGCTGGAAAGTTCTACTACTGATTAGCCACTTCCCCCCACCTTGTAGGCATTGCCATAGGACCATAACGCAAAGTGTAACTTATGCTCCCAATCACTTCTCGATGCCTCTTCTATCTTAGTGAGGATGGTGCACAAAGGCTTATTTTAGCTTTCAACTTTGGCCATTCGCTTGTGGGTAGTAAGGTGTCAAATTTTTTGTGAACTATAAGGAATTCTTGGAGCAAGGACTCCAGTACTTCATTGAAATGTGTACGGAGATAGCTCACTATTTCTAGTGGGCAAAAAAAACAAGTAATCACATTCTCATAAAGAAACTTGCATCAACATTATGCATAGCTTTGCCCTCAACCCACTTCATGATATAACACACTCTCCCATTATGCAATTGAGTCTTGTCCTTGTCTATCCTTATGCTTGTGTAGCTACCATAGGCATGAGAGAGAGGAGTATTTAGCTACCCAATGGACTAAAATTGAGCTAGTGTGACAATGAATTATGAGGAGTACGGTCGAATAGAGCTTTCTGAAAGAAGAGATGATTGTATTTGGCACATTGGTAAGCTGCCACAACATGTTTTCTTGCTCTTGCTTTTCCTTGTGAGTGTGTTTCTGGGAGAGATTGGAATGGGCCATAACATTTTTGTTGCAGCTATGCCATTGTGCTTTTATAGTTTTGCTTCTTAGTTTTTTTCTCTAGCCCAGTGTGGTGAGTGATGTGTTCACTTCCTGCATACAGTTAGAAAGGTGTGTGAAGAAGAAGAGAAAAAGAAAGGAAAACTATTTTCTATGTGATTTCCCTTATTTTTCTTAGATATGTTGTGAATCTATTTACTTAGTTTTATTTTTTTCTTAGAGCATGCTAGGAACTAGTTAGATGCATTTAGAATGCATACAATAGTTGTAAATCTAAGATAATTTTGCATTTCTACATAAAAAGTTTTGCATAAGCCTAGCATGTTCTATTTTTTTATTTTTTTATTGTTGTTTTTCTCACAAGAGATTAGTTATGAAGGTTAACAAGGCATTAGGAAAGACTAAGTAAAAAATCATACAAAATTTGGAAAAAAATAATGATTTTTACAAATTTTCACTAATCCACTGGTTTTCACGAGTAGTAGAGTCAAGAGATGCAAAATGAAAAAGTGGTTAAAATTGGGTCTCATTGAGTTTAAAATCATAATCCACATGTTTAAAAGGACCAAACTAGAAGTTTAGCGCATGAAAATTCATCAAGAATGCCCCCCCAAAAAAATCAGTAAGCTGACTAGTTTTTCATGCCTGTAAAAAACCATGCTGACAAAACTTTCCTAAAATCACGTTGTGCTTCTAGAGATTACGTGGACCTTAATAGCCATTAAAAACTAGAGTTTACCACGATTGTGAAAAAGAGTGTTTCATCATCAAAAGGTTTTCACACAGTATGACCATTCATGGTATATGAGTTTTTCACAGCACTGCAAGTATGAGAAAGTGCTAAGCAAACAATAAAACACCAAAACATCTAAAACCTGTAAAAATCAAAATAAATTTCCTTGAAAACATCCAAATAAATTTTAAAATTTTAATAATTTAAACAAATTAAAAAATCTTAAAATAGTTTCTACTCGAGAATTATGCACCAGCTCATCAAGGAGCATTCAGCACAATATGCAAGCCATGGCCAACCTAGGACCATTAGACATACCCTTGAAGGAGTTTAATCCAACACTTAAAATCTACCAACACTTAATCCAACACTTAAAATCTACCAACCCTTGAGGTCCATGCCTCAACTACAACTCCCTATAACATCTACCATACATTGTTCCCCTCGTTTGTCTGTGAGTGTGTGAGTGTGCCGCTCTAGGGTTCACAACCTTGGTGATTCCTATCCCCCCAATGACTAGTCCTTTTCCAACCACCATGAATCACAATCTCTTGTAATAGACTCAACACTCAACAACCCTTGGTGACTCCTATTCCACTAATGACTAGTCCTTTTCTAACCACCATAAATCACAATCTCTTGCAAATACTTAGACTCAACACTCAACAACCCTTATACAACGCTTAGATGCCCACACTTTAGTAATACTTGCACAAGGAATAAATAGTGCTCTAAACTCAAGGAGTTGCAAATGGGCTAAGCGAGTCGATGAGAACCGTGGCCGTAGAGATCTCTAAGCTCATTGCAAGATATTATGGATCTACCATTCTTGTTCATTTTATATAATTCTTTGAGCAGCGATGTGACTCTTTTGGAGATCCGAATTACCACACCAAGGTACATGCATTGAATTTATGCCTAAAGACTAGTCAATCATCACTTTGCTACTTGCGATTAAGGTCAATCATCACTTGCTACCTATAATTAAGGCAAACATTAGAACTCGGAAGATGGCCCTGTGAAATCTCTAAGAAAGACAATATGATTAAGGTAAACTTTAGAACTTTGAGACAATCCTATGGAATCTTTAGGCAAGACCCTAGGTGAAGTGCAACAACAAAACTCTACATGGTAGAGCAAAAAAAATGAGGAAATTGTAAGAGATTGCATCTTGTGTATGAAACCTTGAACTCATGATGTGAGGGGACACGGAAAAACTTGATATAACACAAATAAAACAATGTTTCCTTGTGGGATTAAGGAGAAACACACTTTACACAACCTAATCATAGTCTTAAATCCAGATTCTTTTGATCAATGTTATAAAGAAGTAATTCCTTTAGATGACAGCATGATGGAGAATAATTATGAAATGAAGTACTCCTTGTCTAAACAAGTAGATGAAGGTTAAACACAAATTGATCTCTGAACAATCAAAATTCTAAACAACCTTGCTTGAAAACTTTGGGAAGGAACTCTAAAAAGGGGGATGAACTTAACTAAACAGCACCACTAAAACCTCTTTCACTTATGGAACAACTAACAATTAAAATATGTAACAATGTCAGACACCTCAATTAGTGCCCCTAATAGTACAATCTAGGTAGTAAAACCCAACCCATCACCCTAAGCTAAGAATCACATTCTAACAACACATGAGGGACACAATAAACAAGCTCGAGAAAGATACCTAACTAGATTACTTATTGTGATTGAACCACATAGTGTCAAATCCTTAAAGGCAACCCAAACACAAAATACCAATTTCCCTTTCTAGAGGAATAGGTATAATTACTAAGACCAATACTTTGAAACATGGGAAAGAGTCAAAGGAAGTATATAGGTATATTTATCGAGACCAATACTTTGAAACATGGGAAAAAGTCAGAGGAAGAATCTAGGATGAGGATTTCAATGGATCCATTACAAGATCTAGAAAATACTAAGGTGTTGGTACACTTCATTGCTGATTCATGTGGGCAATACACTCTTACCTTATAAAGCTGAGGTGTTGGTACACCTCATTACTCATTCATGTGGGCAATAAACTCTACCTTATAAAGCCAAGGATGGAGCTTCCATCTTTACACCGCCAACAATCTAATCGTGCATTGTATCTAGACCTAAAAAACTACATAGAAGGGTATTTCAATACCACATGTGAACCTCGAAAGGATTCACACACTTCTGAACAAGTCTCAATAAGGATGGGCAATGGACCTACGGTACCATTGTACACATTAGGTGCCATTGAAAGCACTCTTAACAATGTTGAGAGAAGGAGTGATGATAATTTAAGTGAACCAAAGAATGAAGATTCTATGCTCATGGAAGAAACACCAAAAACATTGATCTACCACTTCTATATGACTTGTTGAATGTCATGATCAATCAATGATCAAAAAGGGAAGAATCCTTAGAATAGTGAAAAACTTTCATTTTTCACGCCATGAAAAACTACCTTGGTTTTTCACACCATAATCAAGCTTGATGTTGAGCATCCAAACAATGATAAATCATCACTAATGTGTTAATATACTAACATGGGATAATGAAAATATTACCAAAAGAAAGGAGTTAATTCACCATGGAAAACTCTAGTTTTTCACGTAATGAAAAACTACACTTTGGTTTTTCACGTCACAAGGTGGTACATCTACAAGGTTATTTTACTTCATCTCAACTGGTTTTTCACACCACAAAGGGTATCACTAAAAAATCAACATACTGAGACCAAGGGCAGTACTAACATCATCAAAAGGAACCTCCACAAGTCGTATCTAAGGTGAGGAGAACAATATTTGACCACATGATATTACCATAAAAATCTATGGATTTCCATGCCCATGAAAAGTCACTTAAATTAGAAGTCCACAAATAGGAGTACATCAAATACTCAGAAAGAATTGTAGAGTTCATAAGCACCATAACCTTACCATAAGTACATCACTTGGATGGGGGTGCCATGGTGGGGGAAAGCCTGGTTCATGGTACATTGACTTTATTTTCCCCTTGAAAGGTGCAAGCCCACCAGTTGTCCTTATTGTTTACCACTACTTCCTACTCTATTCATTAAACCAACCCCTCACCAATAAATGGTGCCCTTAATAAATATATTCACCACCATAGAACCCCACATCTCACTCTTAAGAATGGTGAAGAAGTTCTTCATTGGCCTCACAAGTTAATTAAGTTCTTTCATTAGCCTCTCTAATGGCTTTACTTTGCCCAACAGAGCAGTAGCTGATCAAAAGTTTAAATGACTCACCTTTATGCACTTCATTGTATATATGCTTGCAATCAAAAAGCACATGGGCAAAGAATGCAAGGATAGGTCCTCATCAAGTTCATTTGATAATAGCTATGCAACAGCGAAAGCATCAAGCAAGAAGCCACAACATTGCTTCAATGTCAAATATGGAACTAAGATTATACTCTTGTTCTAATGATTGTGTCTACATTTCATGGACCCTCCATCTCTTCTCCTCCACCCATTGCTAATGAGCCTTCGATCCTTGTTATCCTCAACAATGAAACAATATAATCGTGCTTGTGATTTCCAAAAGATAAATAAAAATAAATCTCACAAAAAGAGAAACAAATACAATAACTCATAGAGGCCCCCCCACCGTTTACGTACTCTTGCCAAATGAACTTCATTTATTAACAAACCTTTCTCGTTGCTTCTAGAGGAACAATGGCCATTCTCTGAGTATTAAGAACAACAATAGCAAAGTTCTCAATTCTTCCCACAATGACAATTCTCTCAGTATCATTGCTTCTAGAGGAATAATGATCATTCTCTTAGTACTAAGAACAACAATAGCAAGCTTCTCAATTCTCCCCAAAACAAAGTTTTCTACTCAATCATGAGACGACATGATCAACATTAGAAAGGGAAAAATGTTAACCCATTTTGGGATTAACAGCTACCGCCACTAATATTCTACATTAAAGAGCAGAGATGGGCACACTAAAGAATGTATTGTTGAGGTATGAAGCAATGATGTCTAAATAAACAACTTGGACAGACGACTTGGATGGGCACAAGTAATGGTCCAATGCAATACTTATGGTAATTCCGGCTCCAAAAGTGTGTGATAGAAAGCTAAGATGAATCCCTTATGAATGTAATTCATGCAAGTATTATGAGATTAAGTATTATATAAACAATAGGTCACGTATAAGCCTTAGGTACATGACTGACCACAGTTTAAGTGTGTATGACTACTTATGGCCTTGTTATAAGTCAAGTTTCTCTCATAATTTAACACACCTTCCCATTATGAGTCTTTCTATTGCTTCTCTACTCTATCCTTATGCTTGTGTAGCTCTACCATAGGTGTGTGAGAGAGGAGTGTGTGGCTACCCAATGGCTACCATAGGTGTGAGAGAGAGGAGTGTGTGGCTACCTAATGAATTGCAACCGAGCTAGTGTGACAATGGATTAGGAGGAGTATGATGATGTAGAGCTCTAAGAAAAAAGAGAGGGTTGCATCTGTTTGTGGCACATTAATAAGCTCCCATAACTAAGCTTCATTTTTTTTGCTTGTTCTTGATTTCTCTTGTGAATGTGTTCTTGGGAGAGAGGCCATAATAATGTGCTCAATTTCCTAGATGATACATGTAGCAACAAGTTTATCTATCTCTTCTGACAATTATAGAATACTTTGGATTCATAAGGATGTTGCTTTGTTGATCATGATCCCTCAATGATTTGTTGGATAATTTTAGGCTTCATATCATTATATTTTCAAGTACTACAATACATGCAAGAAAGCTGAACAATCTCACTCTCTATCATTCACAAGAAAATGCAAGAGCAATGGAGAGGTTCAATGAGAGGCACAACACACAAGCATAAACTCTCTAAGCTCTCTCTCTCTCTCTCTCTCTCTCTCTCTCTCTCTCACACACACACACACACACACACACACACATGCATGCGTGCGCTCACACGCACACACACATGCACACACAAGGTTGCAATTATGCGTAAAAATCCCCTATAATAAGTGAAAAGTCACTTATATACTTTGACCACACTTAGTTGGATAATAAAAAAACTTCAAAGGATCGAGGCTTTATATAGTCTTGATAATGGACTCTAAACTATTAAAACAGGTATTATTGGCAAAGCCTTGGGCTCAAAACATTACAAATCCCTTATCATAGAAGTTACAAAAGTACTTATCATGGAAGTTACAAAAGTACTTAGCATGGAAGTTACAATATTCTTTATCATCACTAACCCTTGTGCCAAAACCTATTTATAGTTTCTTTCATTTATTCCAAGTTCCAAACTTTGCTAGAAGGAAATGCTATATAGATTCCAAGCAAAATACCATGGGTGTTGTAAAGGGGGCTAATTAAGAGCCGTTTTGGACACGTAAGTTGTGCTAGTATACAAATAATTTAAAGTCATGATAGTATCAAGTTGCCGCTCTAACCTAGCCCGATAATTTATACCTGTGGCTATTCACAAGTCCTTGCCTTACAAAATCGGCCCTCCTCCATATGCACTCCCTGCATTAGTGCCTTTGGTGCTAAAACAGGGTAGGTCTCTCCTAGTGTATGTGGGTACTGTAGGCTGACAGTCATTGATCCATCCCCTTGTCTAGAGAGAGAGAGAGAGAGAGAGAGAGAGAGAGAGAGAGAGAGAGAGAGAGAGAGAGAGAGAGAGAGAGAGAGAGAGAGATTTAACGTCTTCAAAAGGCCAAAGTGACCTATAAGACCAAAATAATTACATCAAGTCCATGTGATACAATGTCTAAGTTACATAAAAAATGGAAATGTTAAGAATTAAAAATGAAAAGCTAAAGTTGGTACTGGAACTGAGAGCGTATAGCTCTCTACCCTCATCCTAATATATCCCTCATCGGGAATCGCTACTTGGTGCTTAGGGTGGTGGGATTGAGCTGGCGAGAGAAGGTCCTCCTATGGTGGGAGATGATGGGCCGTGATCTGTGCCTGAAGTATTGGGGTCATGTGCAAGGCCCTCGTGGTGGATAAGGGCGTCGTGCTAATGGCTTTGTTTAATCGCACTCCTCTTGATCGGGCTCAAACTCTACCACCTGGAGTTCGGGTGATAGGGTGGGGGCTACTATAGAGGTCTTTGCATGTGATCCAGCTCTAAAAGTCTCTACCCAAAAGAATTCTGTACGAGAGAGAGAGAGAGAGAGAGAGAGAGAGAGAGAGAGAGAGAGAGAGAGAGAGAGAGAGAGAGAGAGAGAGAGAGAGAGAGAGAGAGAGAGAGAGAGAGAGAGAGAGAGAGAGAGTCAACTGCATGCATGGACATTGGATATTCCTCCAGTTCTGGCTTGATCACATTTTAATTAAAACCTTAGCTATTTCATACCTGTTTGCTAAGGCTCAATTGTAGAGAGATCCTACTTAATGGGACCCCAAAAGGTTATGGGGGCAACATATGAAATCGTTGTCATCCCTTGGGATGCAAGTTGACCTTGAGCTTTATTATTATAAGATCGCCCCATGAGGTTTTTATTGGGGGGCAGAGAGAGGGAAGGGGGGTGGTGTGTGCTGGCTTCATTCTTATTAGGGAAGAAGATGCCCTCCTAAAGGTCTTTACACATCGAGAAGCGATAGTTTGCATAACCATGTCTTTAACGCTAATCATTTTTGAGCAATCAGGCAGTCCATTCATCAAACCAATGCAAAATAATTCATGCAAAATATTTTAAGCAACTTGGTCCTCAAGGTTCCACCCTAGGACCGTTAAAGAAAAGGTCTTAATACTTCCTCAGGGTTCCACTCTAGGACCGTTATAGAAAAGGTTCTAATACTTTAGGCCCTTTCTAGAAATCCCTATGTTGCAAAGAAGAGTTAATCTCATTAAAATAATGTAGCATGTGCGTTTGAATTTCCCTCGATCCAGACCTTTCCTGTCTACAACAGCGCACAAACACAGCAGGTTCGAGCTAGAGAAGGCTCCCTTCTAGCATTAATCTCTGCACATCACCCATTAAAGAGAGGGCTAATTATTATTGGGCCGTGCAGGAACCCGTTGTGCTGTTTGGCGTCTAGGGTTTGTTAGGGTTTCCTCTTTGGAAAACCAGGAAGAAATCAAACTCCTAAACCGGGGAGGGGTTCGCCATGGCTGTGGAGCTTCCTTCTTCGCCGAGCGAGGTCCAAAAGCTGCTGGCTTCTGCCGTCTCATCCAGAGCTTCCCACATCAGAAATGAGTCCGAGTATGCCCTTTTTTCCATGCCTTTTTCTTAAAATTTGGGTAGACCTACTTTGGTGTTTCTACCAATAATTTTTAAGGATTTTTTTTCTGATATTTTTCGTCACTTCTGGAAGGATTTTGGTAGATTTTACCCCATTTCTTATGGGAGTTTGGTGATTTTTCCCCAAATTTTGGCCTTTTGCCCCTTTGTTTGTTTGTTTTTTTTTTCTTTGGGTTTATTGTTTGGAAAGTTTTTCTCCAGATCAAACTGATAATCGCAGAAATTGTTTTTGTAGTAGAGTTGGTAAGGTACTTGCATCGCTGCCAGGGCTCAACGTTGCAGTTGCTATCACTACCTAATACAAAAAGAAATAGTTAGTGAAAATTGCACTTTTATTAGTGTTTGATTTTCCCTTTGAATTCAAAATTTGGGTAAATTTTTTTTGTGGTAATTAAATACTGATCTTTTCTTGTTGAAGGTTGAAACCAAAATTGATAAGTCATGAAGTATATCCTATTCCAAATTTTGTTCAATGATCAAACACATTGAAAATGGGGATCAAACCACATTTGCATACGGCATTTCTTTCAACACACACACACACACACACACACACACACACACACACACATGTATAAAATTCCATGGTTTGGTTGCCGATGCATAAAACTTATATACTCTTTTGCCATGGCCGGCTACTTGGGAGGAGCAATCTTACAATAGGATGTGTTGGAGGTGGCAATTCTCGTAGCTACTCTTGGGTTATCGCATGACTAGAAGTTGTGGTGGACTATCCCATATGCAAGAGCATGGGAAGTCGAAGAGACATATATAGGGTGTGGTGGCACCTTGTCATAGATATCTCCTCTGGTCGGGTTTTTTTTGGGGGGGGGGGGGGGGGGGGGAGCAACGGCTAGGAGATGGGAGCCCAGGCATCGACGTTGCTCAGTGCCCTAGGGTGGTGTGCGTGTTGCTGTTGCTGACTTTGACAGAATGGGCATCCAATCACTTACATGTTCCGTAAGCTAATTCTTGCCGAAAAAAACTACTTGGTCTATGATGGGGAGCTCCTCGCGGTGATACAAGCTCTAAAACATTGGAATCAAGGATTATTCTGGTCGGCCAGCTTCTTGGGCATATTGTGGGCCTATAAAAGGCTAGGCCATGTTTCATTCTAAGGATCTTACTCCCACTTGGGGGTTTGGTCATGGATAGGACCCATGAGGTCTAGATTAAGTCAAGAGTCACCTTTTTGGCAAGTTAATGCCATGGACTTGTACAAGACTATCACATCTTGTTGTAATATATGATATACTGAAAAAATAGCTCGCCCCTCTCTCTTCTCTATGTTTATGTTGATTGTTCTTGCATCAAGGGTTCTTGTGCAATACTTAGGGCTGAAAGAAGACATAGAGCTCTGTGCATGCGACTTTGATATTAGAGTGTCAGGTTGATTCTAGGATAGTGTTGCTGCCCATGTCCCACCTGCCCTTATTGCATCGTGCATGGATGAAACCATCGCTTGTGTCTTGTTTTTTGGTGGTGTGGTGACCATGCAACATTGTATTAGAATTAGGCTCAGCAAGACTAAGTGCTGAAAGTGTCCGTGATGAAGGTGCACAGGTCCAAGGAGTAACGCAGCAAGGGTCAAGATCCGAGGAGGCTGGTTGATGTTAGGCGAAACCCAAGGGAAAGGTTTCATGAGAGTTGGCTGCCATTGAGGACATCCAAGGAAGGCTGTCAGGGAGCAATTCCAAGGGATGATGATCATCCAAGGGGTGGAACCAAGGGTGCCATGATCAACCTCAAGACGAAAGAACTTGTTGTGTTCAGGGACAGGGTAGAGAAGACAAGGGGACAAAGTGGAGTAGATGCATAGATCTCAACACTAGATGTGGAGTGGAATCAGAGACATGGCAAGGTTTTCAGTTAAAAGGTTGCCAAGAAGGAAGGATGACAATGGGAGTGCATGAGGAGACAGAGGGATGATGACAATCATCCAAGGTCAAAGGTTGGAATCCCGTCGTCAAGTTTAGCAGGAGGGCATGTCATGTGCATGCACATGGACATGCCTAATCCAAGGCTAATTTTGATAGGTAGCACATAAATATCAAGTTTAGTAGGAGGGATGTCATGTGCATGCATACGGACATGCCTATTCCAAGGTTGATTTTGATAGGCAGCACATAAATATCAAGTTTAGCAGGAGGGGATGTCATGTGCACGCACATGGACATGCCTAATCCAAGGTTAATTCTGATAGGCAGCATATAGACATCTAGATTAGGGCTCTAGCATGGGTCCAAGTGTGCACAGAAGACAACAAAGAGGACTTAGATGCAATTGGCCAGATTTATGAAGGCTTATGAAGCAGGTTGGTAGCATATATACACATGGGATTTGTCCTCTGGCTGACTGCTGGTTGACCAGCTTCTTGGGCATATTGTGGGCCTATAAAAAGCTAGGCCATGATTCATTTTGAGGATCTCACTTCCACTTGGGGGTTTGGTCATGGATAGCACCCATCAGGTCTAGATTAGGTCAAGAGTCACCTTTTTGATAGGTTTATGCCATGGACTTTTGTACAAGACTATTACCTCTTGTTGTAATATATGATATATTGAAAAGACAGCTCTCCTCTCTCTTCTCTCAATCTATGTTGATTGTTCTTTCAAGGAAAGGTTTCATTTCTTACAGCAATTGAAAGATTGTTTTACGGAAGCATTGCCAAGTGAGCTTCCAACTATTTGCTTGGAGTATCATCGTATAGATTTGATCCCAAGGAGCTCTCCATTGAATTAGCCACCGTATTGTGTGAGCGCTAGTTAATAATAAGAACAAGGGTTTTATTTGGCTGAGTAGTTCACCTTATTGCTCATCAGTTCCATTGGTGTAAAAGAAGGATGACACTTACCGCATGCATGGATTGTAGAGCTATCAATAAAATTACAATCAAGAATTGGTTTTCCATAGTGAGGATTAATGACATATTGAATGATTCTTCCTACTTTAGTAGGATTAATTTGAAGAGCGGTTATCATCTAATATGGCTTGTGTCGAGGTCCTTTCTCAAAAGTACGATAGTCTTGTGATCCCTTTTTTTATGTAAGTTAGAGATCCTCCTCTCATCTTGGATGAGTTCAATGCAATGCTTCTAGAGGAGGAGTTGGCGCAAAAGGGTCGACAAGACGGGGACCCTACGTTCTTTGCCAATGAGTAAAGATTGAAGTAACCCCTCTACTTCATAGGATAGGCTATGTCTAGAACACTCATAGAAAGAAATAGACAGATATCAAGAGTGATACTTTGAAGACGAAACAAGACTAAACCAACAATGAGGGGGTTGAATCAGAGCTTTCCGTGGCAATTGATTTTTTTTGTGCAAAAGCAGTCCACTTAATTGGATACCATGGATCTTGTATCATCGACAATGGAGCATCAAGACATGAATAGTCAAAAGGATTGGTATTCTTCCCTCCGGCCAATGGGAGATGACATCCTGGTAGTTGTGACTGTCGTTGGAAGAAACATCATTCTTAACTACCTCTACGAGCTTTCAGCTTTTGTTGCGTGAGTCCATGTGGGCATAAGTGAGCTGTGGCATGAAAGATTTGGTTTCTGAGCTTTTGTGTCTTGATTGAGATGCCGAAAAGTGGGAACGTGAAACACCTATTGGCTTTGTTAGAGATGTCAAATGCATGTGAAGCTTGCTTGAAGAACAATCAGCATCGGCAACCATTTTTCGCTAGAGGCTAGCTTCAAACCACAGTCTTCTGTCCACCTTGTTCATGCTGATTGTTATGGAAACATGAACACCACACATATAGGCAGTTCTTTCTACTTCATGTCACTAATCAATTACTACGTTAGGAATAGTTTTTGAAGATAAGACCAAGACTTGAATGGCTTGCATTGGTTAAAAATGAGACACGGAAGAAGGTGAAGAAGTTCAAAACAGATCGGGGTGAAGAATTAATGTATAAGGAATTCATTGCCTACTGCAAGGAGGGTGGTATAAAGAAGCAACTCATAGTGGCTCATACACAGAGCATAATGGAGTAGTAGAATGCAAGAATAGAGTGATCAAGGAAATGACTGGGAGTATGCTCAAATGTAAAGATTTATCCAACACCTTTTGGGCCAAGGTAAGCAAGCACTGTTGTATACATACTGAATACGGATTACACCAAAATTAAGGGAATGGCACCTCAATAGGCCTACTTTGGTAAGAATTTTACGGTTGTATATTTCAGAATCGTTGGAAGTGACTCTTTTCTGAATGTTCTAGATTCAAACAGAACAGTAAACATTTGTTAAACATTTGCTGGTCAAAGAGGATGGAGGAGCCGAGGAGAACTCAAGAAAACTTTATTAATTATGCACACATGGAAAAATGATGCCCACACGTCTTGCCGAAGCGCAAGCAAATGCAAATTGGATGGCAGCCATACAGTCTGAGTATGACTCTATCATGAAGAACCACTCTTGGACTTTGTGAATGCAACACCATTGGCACCAAGTGGGTGTACAAAGCCAAGTATTGTTATGATGGATCTTTGGAGAAGTACAAGGCTCGTCTATGGCTAAAGGGGTTTGCATCATAGGGCAAAGGCTTTGACTTTCGAGAGACATTTGAAGTTTTCATCCAAATTGCAGCTACTGTATGTATGTGTGCGTGTGCTCATTAAAGCTAGCCTTACATGGCTGAGTTTGGCGTTTTCCTATGGAGAAGTGGTAGAAACTCGGTTTGTTGATGGTTTATCTATTAAGATTTGTTTAGCACAGGTACATCTTTATGCATGCTACTCTTGGGTGCTAATTACGCGAATGGGGATGTCATAGCATATGGTCTATGCCATGCATGATGGAGTTGATGATTTGAAGCTTTGTGTGTAGAATTTCATGAAGTCAAGATTGCACTTTGTTTTTTTAAAGTTTGTAAAATAACCTAAATTTTTCATTGTTATAGCACCTCTGTACAGATGGACCAAAACCACCCATTTAGCTTCCCTACTGAGGAACACAAGGAACTTGGCATCTAGTTCACTGCTCAACCATAGAGTCCATCAAGCTCATCCCCAAGTTGAAGGTCTAGAGGTGTCTAAAGACAATTTTTAACACATGGAGTAAGTCTTAGTGTTCTAATATCACCACAACACACTTGGGTGTGTGTCAAATCCCCATAGATCTCCTCGTGGAACGCTCCTGGTACGAGACTCGAAACGTGCAAACAAACAAACAAACAAGGGGGGGTGCAGGCTTGACTCACCTCCCAACCATGATAGCTGTGGGCAAGCCCACAGTCTTGGCTGTCCCCACCGAGCCACGAGCTGAGCTAACTTGGTTGACATACCGACCAATCTCCTCCTCGTGACGTCCCATACCGCCACGAAGCTACCCTCGCGGGCCTCGAGATTGCTGTCGGCCTCGGCTGCGTAAGCAGGTGCACGTCTGCACTAGATCCAAGCTCCAAGACCATAGAGCTCTCACAAATCTCGCGAGACTCTATATGACTAATGACTAACCTTGGCCACCCTTTTATAGGCTCTTGGCCGGTCATCGGGCGTCCACACTTGGGTGCCTGCCTGTCTATACTTGGGTGCCCGCCCGTTAGTCTATCCCTAACTCAGCCAATTAGCCTGCCTAGCTCCAAGCTTCCCCAAACCTCGAAGCTAGTCTTGTGTGCGTGTAGCACACGGTAGATACACACTGTGCACATGACATACTCCCCTTTCTCTAAGAGCTCACTCCTGAGCTCACTAAAAAGCCAGGGTAATCTCTCTGAAGAGTAGTCAATGTCTCCCATGTAGCATCCTCCTCAACACGATCCTTCCACTTGATCTTGTATTCCGTGATAAGCGTATTACGCAATCTTCTTTCACGAAATCCAAGAATCTTTTCAGGTTCGTGCGGAATAAATGTCATGTTTTTCACTGTCATGTGCTACACACTGTGCACATGACAGTGTGTTCCATAGAGTAGTCTCAGTTGCTCGGGAGGTACATCATGGCACTCATACAAAATTTTCTTTTGGATGTCCACATCAGTAGGCACACAAACCTTTCCAAGCTTAAATACTAGTCTACTTCAGATGGAATACTAATCAATATCTTCCTCTGTGTAGCAACACTTATATGAGTATCTGGATCAATCTACTCTCTTGGGTTGCTATCAGTCAGTCTGGACCAGCTGCCAGATTCTACCAAATGAAGAATCTCCTTGGCAATGTCCTTTGAGAGAAAGAAAAGTTAGTCAATATTTTAGTGGAAGAGATACTATCGACCTTTGAAATTTTGTTGAGGGCATTTGCAACCCGATTGGTGATCCCTTTCCAATAATGGATCTCAAAATTGAACACTTCTATGAGTTCAATCTGTATGGGCTTCCAACTCCTTACATGCCATGGGGGCAACCCTACCATGACAAGAATGACAATGAACTCTACCAAGCCTTGGTAAACTTATGGTCATGGAGCACCTAGGCATGCTACACACTAAGAGCCCAAAGCAAAAGGTCCTCTTTAGTGAACCATTTGACAACAATCAAGACCAACAATCATAGGTAACTTGTTCCCAGCTTCGGTTGATTACATGCATATTGCAATGAATGATGATCTGTCCATGCAGCAATCATAGGTAACTTCTTCCCAAGTCCGGTATCCTAGCACCATACAAAAAGTGTCCATGTTTTCAATGCATAAGCCATCGCTAGAAGTTCACTTTTTTGGGTAAGATATTGCAACTCTGCCTTTGAAAGTTTTTTACTTTTGAGGGCTACGGGCCTCCCATCCTAGTACAAAGTTGCACCTATCGCAAAATTGTTGGCATCCCTCTACCACGAAATGCTTATTTGGATCCACAATTAGCAACATAGGCTCCGAGGTAACTAGATCAAGTGATAAGCGAATTAGGTGTGTTGATCAAGGTAGAATCGTTTTTGGGAACTCATGCGGTTAAGCAAAAGTGCTAGCATGCATTGGGATTGCAAGATATTTATGGCACCTAGTTGCTTTTTTCTAACTGCATGCACGCCCACACTTGGTTGACCTTGGGCTTCCCAAATCTAGAGCCCAAAAGTATGGCAACCAGCCCAAAAAGGCAACATGAATCAAAACTAGCTTCAATTGCCCAAATTAGTTACCATACCTTGACACTTTTCCCTCAAAGCTCCCTACCAATAGGTCTTGCTTTGACACCAATATAAGGACCACATCGTTAAGAACTACTCGTGGTTAGCTTTCTCGTGAGGAACACAAGAAACTTGGAACGAGCTTACCACCCAACTATAGAGACAATCAAACTCACCCCCGAGTTATGTCTCTAGACTCTAGAGCCCATCGAACCATGAGGTTTGTATGCATCTAGAGACAACTCTTGACACATGCAATAAGCCTTGGCATCTCATGTCACTAAGACACGCCTGTTGGGTGCTTTCTCACAGAGTAGTTCCCACTAGGCCATGAGTCCAGGATGAAATGTGTAACGAGCTCGGGACAAACAATGACTCTTTCTCACTACTGTGTTCACAAAACTTCACATTAACAAATATTTCTCACTATTATGTTCACATTAACAAATCTTTTGAATAGTTGACAACTTAACATGCCATTCACTTAGCAATAAAATAAGAAGGGACACACACAACGGGCCGACCTCTCCTTAGGAATTTTGTATTCCAAAAAGAGTATTTTACCCATACAAGAATGAGGGGGCCAAGCACCAGATTTCCAGGTATCTACAAGTCAAATAGTGGCTCCATACCCTAGCCTCAGGGCTAGGGCAAGAACCATCCACTGCCCAAAGCCTAAGACAAGGGGAGAACTCCACGCTTGGTAGGAATAGAGACACCATTGCCCAAGGCAAGGGGAGATGCTTGCCCAAAACACCTTCAATGTAATGATTTAGCCCATGAGTGAGGCTCTCAGTCTATGATTGGCAAACAACACCTCCCAATGAATATGAGGAACACCTTTAGCACCGCTTGGAGTAACCTTGGGAATAGGTTTTGCACCCATGGAGTAATGAGCACTAAAACAAGGGGAAAATGTTCATGCCCAGCTGAAATGCACCCCAATGATGACCAGCAGCAGCAACCAACACTACTCCAGCTATTTTACAGCTTTCTGGGGGACATAAACACTCAAAAACTGGACACATGTTCGTACAGTACGGACCCGTATAGTCCGTACAGATTAGGGTTTCTGTACAATATGTACAGGTCCACCATGAGATGGAGGAGGCTTGTATAGTAGTTGGTGATGGTGCATGGGTGCCATAGAGTGAGAGAGATGGTCCCCTAGCGCATATAAGGGAGAGGAAGTAGGTGGCCATGCCAGGGCTTTTGTGCCAAGTGTGTGGGTAGCCCACCATTCAAGCTCACACTTGCTTATTAGATGCGTGGGTACCCCACATGGTGCGCAGCCCACCATTCAAGGCCCAAACTTGCTTATTAGATGCTTGGGCACTCCACATGGGCCCAAAAGAGGGGTGCATGGTTCTAGCAAATCTTATAGATTCACATGCAACCATGCATGATGCAAATGCACATATACTTTGGAAATCTCCTGTTCTAATACTTGTATCTAGACATCACTCTCATTGGGCACCATTCATTAGAAAGGGGGTTCTAGACCAAATGGTGACAAAATATTTGATTCTCCCCATAAGTGAGCCAATAATTGATTTATACAACCACTCTATTTACTAGGTGTTATATAGTTAGGCTAATGCCTTTATTAATGACTAAAACTGTGCTTTAGATGTCTCAACCCAGTCCCTAGATCAGCCCAACTCCAAGGTAGACTTGCCAACCAGCCCCAAGCTTGGGATGCAACAAAGATGATGTAGATGTTCCTTTGATGAATAAATCTCAGGTACCTACACGACCCGCATACGAGTAATTGGAACATGAGCATCAGTGCAGGCTTGAGAGCTAGAGCACATGAGATTGGAATTCGAGGTTGATGAGGGTCAATGTGGCAACTCAAAGTCAATGAGGCTCACTGTGCTGAAAAGGGCCTTTGCAGAGTTGAAGAGATCTAGTGTAGATAGGACCTTCTAGTAATAGTTGTAGGTTTTTCACACCAAGGGCCAAGGCAGACTCAATATTATCTCCAAGTGTAAGCCATCTTTATGAGAATATCACGTTTAGTAAGTATGATAGTAAGCTCAATCCCTTCACTTGGTGACAGGAGTTTGAGGCATGTTTTTTTTTGACTTTAGAGGTTTGATAATGACAAGGTCATATTTGATCAACGAAGCTTGCATGTGGTGGCATGACTGGTTGTGTAACTACTAACAACACGGGTCCTCAAACTTGGATTGTCCAGTGGGATAAGTTTGAGGAAGATTTTAAAAGGCGTTTCTTGCTACCGGAATACCCAATTTTTTTTAAAATGAGTTTCAAGGTTTGTGTCAAAATTTGCAATTCATACTTTATTTTGTAAACAATGTCACGTAGTTGGATTTGCAATTGCAGAAATCAGGCTCGAAAAAAGCGGCCGCTTTCCTTTGCAGATTGTGTTGGGATTCGAAGCCTCGTGTGTGTGTTCACCTCTTGTATGTGAACCTCTGCTTGGTGGTTATTGTTGTGAACATGGTGGTCTTTTTGTGGGGGTTTTTACTGGCCAACTAGCTCACGACTAGCCCACGGCCAACTTGAGGCAAGCTGAGTAGCATTTGGTCGGGCTGATTGCATAGTTGCATGAAACTGAAACATGTACAACTCCCTGAAGTCCACCATAGACACTTACACTAAGGCAGACAAGTCCTCTACAGGCACTTGCATTCTAAGTCATGTAAGTCCACCATGGACACTTACACTCTTAAGGGACACAAACCCTGCTCACAAAAGGAGAGAAGGGGACAAACTGGTGAAAGGTAACGTAAAATAAAACACAATATAAAACTTTGGAAAAGAGGAGAAACATGGGGTGGAACATTTTGGAGAAGATGAAAAGGAAATTTGGTAAAAATTTAAAACTTGAAAGGATAAATTTATGGGGGGTAAACTTGAGAGGAGATTAGGAAACATGAAACGACGACAAAGTTTCCGCAATTTTAACTAAGAAACAGCCGTTTCCTGCTACTATGCATGATTGGCCCTAGTAATAGGCCTCCCCTTCTCCCACACTTAGTATCAATCATTTGCCTTCTTCAGTCATCTGGACAAGCAGCCTTTGGAGATTCGGAGGTGGGTAGCGGTAGAGTCAGCCAACGTTTGGGAAAAGCATATGCATCATCTGAAACTGGTCACCTTTTGGCTTAGGTTTACAACTAGTTTTGGAACACTCTTTTGTGTTTTGGAGCATTGCTCACACATTAATATGGACATTAGTAGTAGGTTATATTAGAGTGCTTGCCCACCATGGCCAGCTTGATGCAGGAGAAGCAGTATTTGGCAGGGTTGATGGTTCTATAAATAGGGTCCCCTCCTCCCCACTTTCGTTGTCAATCATCTGCCTTTTCAGTTAGCTGTCAAGCAGCCTCTAGATCTCCTATTCGGGTAGCAGCAGAGTCAGCCAACGCTTGGGGAAAGCATTTTCATTTCATAACTTGGGCTTCGTTTGCAGTTGGTCACCTTTTGGCATAAGTGTACAATTAGTTGTGACATTCTTTTGTTTTTTGGAGCATGGCTCACACAAAGAGATTAAAAGTAGGTGATTGGAGTGCTTGTGTTTTGTGGTTCTCGATCTTCTGGTGTCTTTTTTTTTTCCCTCTATGAAACGCTTGCATCTTAATTATTCATGTTAAAAGACAATTCCACCCAAGTAAGAGTGTGGAGACAAAGGAATGGTAAATGATTTAGCTCAAGGATCAAGCTCCTGCATATTGTGTCAAAAACAGTTGTTCATTTTTGTTGTTTCCAGGACCATTACTTTGGCAAACGTTCGAAGGTTGCTAGAAACTGACCTTGGGCTAGAGAAGTCTGCACTCGATGCTCACAAATCCATGATCAGGCAGCTTGTGGACGAGGTAAGAGATTTGTCACAGTAACGATCATGATAGTATTAGTTAATGCGGGCCTCATAGATGCGGTTTTTCAAGTGTGCATGTTGCTTGGGTTTATTGGGAGCTCAGGTGCTTTTCAGTACAGACAATGCTGAAGCCCAAGAAGAAAAGACATTTGTTAATGAAGATACAAGGGTGCATGACCTAGATGAGGTGGCAAAGGAAACATTACATTCAAAAAAATCGAAGAAGGGTTCTCGCAAAAAGGCTAGAGAGGAGAATGGGTTGGCCAGTCGGTTGGAAGAGATGAATTCTGGGGATTCACAAGGGGAGGATTCGCATATGGAGGCACCAACGAAGAAGAAGAAGAAGAAGAAGAAGGAGAAGAACGAGAAGAAAGAAAAAGCTCGTAGCAAAGAGGTGAGTGAAGATGAAGATGAAGATGAAGATGGAAGTCATCCTGAAGTGTCTGAGGAGGGCGATGATGTCTCTGAAGTGAAGAAACCTAAGAAGGTAGTTGCTCTTCTTGTACGCCTGCTCAAGGTTTTCAATAAAATTTAAAGTTTTCCCTTGCTTCTGTCATGACAACATAACAATTTTGGTATCAGGCTTTGCCGAAAATTGCGAGTGTCAAGTCAGCACAAGATAAGAAAGTTGAACGTCTAAAGAAGACTATCAAATCTTGTGGGTTAGGGTAAGTCCATCAGAAGGTATCAAAGCTTGTGGGTTAGGACATCTTGACAATATGCTTTTCAAGCTTACAACTGAAAACCTGCTTTGGATTTCTCTTTGCTGTCTCCCTTCAAAGGTTTTTGCAAACGATGGGTTGTTTTGGCTGATGTTATCAGTGATTTTTCTGCAGTATTCCACCTTCCATATACAAGAAAGCCAAGCAGCTACCTGATGATAAACAGGATAGTTTCCTTATCAATGAGTTAGAAGGGATCCTAAACCGGAAAGGTCTGTCATCGAACCCCACAGAGAAAGGTAAAATTTTTCCCCTTTCATCCAAGTGCGCTCCTGTTTGAAGGGTTCATAGTTGCATCTTGTACTCTTACTCAATCCAGTGATCTGTATGGTCCTCCTTCGCATATTGCATGCGCAATGTGCACAATGCACAAGCTTTTATATAAGTTTGAAGTTCTTGTTTGTCCTAGACCTTATTAGGTGGTCCATATGCATCATCCATGCACCCATGTACTTTCCCATCATCACAATGCAGCCTGCACTCATTGTGTACATAGTTGTTTCCAATATAACAATTTAATATTTATAATAATTAAAGTTTAAACTAGAAAAGAGTGGCGTACTCAACATACCTTAACTTATCAGGCCTTTTTCATACTCATATATTGAATGCACATTGTACATATCATACCTAATGTTTCTAACCACATTGGACAGGATAGACGTCAAGTAAAAGTAGAGGTTAAGAATTGAGTTATTTATAGTCCAGGCTGGCACTTGAGTTGTACCATATGGTCATGTCTAGCTCTATAGTTATTTCTAGTCTAGGCTGGCGCTTGAGTTGTACCATATGGTCATGTCTAGCTCTAGAGTTATTTATAGTCTAGGCTGGCGCTTGGGTTGTACGATATGGTCATATCTAGCTCTACGGTTGGGTGGTCAGTCCAAGGTAGGATCAAAACGTACGTACGGATCCAATCTGTACGTACGGATCGATCCGTACGTTTTTTTTTTGGTTTTTTTTGGGCGGCGTGCATGCGTCTTGTGTCTGCGTCTTGCGTCTGGACTCTGGAGGCCGTACGACCTCAACCTTCCGGTAAGGACTAGCCGCCATGCTCTCTCCTCTCTACAATCGCACTCTCTCTCTCTTCGCTACTGTCGCCGCCGCCTTCTCCCTGGGCCGCCCCCTGCACACCGCTGCCTCAGTTCGCCTCTGCCCTCACCGCCCCTGTTCGCTTCGCGCCTCTGTGCGTAGCCCCCTCTCTGTTCGCCATTGGCGCCCAGTACGGCTGGCAATATAACTCACCCACCCTTGCTCAGGCCCCCAAGGCAGCAACATAACTCTCTCTCTCTCTCTCAGAGCCTTAGCCCACCATTTGTGGACGACTCACTTGTGACAATGTGACTTGTCTTAAGTAATAAGTATTAAGTATTAAGTATGATTAACTTATTAAGTATGATTGACGACTTGTGATTCTAATTTCTCACTTTTGAATTAGTAGGTTTGTGACCTTGTTGTGTCTCTATTTCGAAAGTTTTATATGTCAATGTGGACATGGACTGAAATTTTATGTAGGTGGCTGAAATTTCTGAGATTTTATGTATTTTTACCAATGGTACGTATTTTTACGTACCTTAAATTTTTTTCCGTACCAAACAACGTACAGTACGTACGGATCCGTACAGTACATAACGTTTGGTACCACCTTGGGTCAGTCTTAACTCTCAAGACCTCTTGGTCAGTCTTAACTCTCAAGACCTCCTCCATGATGTTTCATGTGTAGCTATGTAAGTAGAGATTTATGTAGCCCAGCATGGATGAAGGAAGAGCATGGCCAGAAGTGATCTTCCACCATTATCAAGGTCTTGCCAACAACGTTTTTTTATAAACAAAGAGTGGGAGACATTGTGACCCTTTGATGTCTTGTATACGTTTTCTTAACCTAGCATTTATACGCAGGCTTCAGTTTGGATTGTTTTGATTGCAGTATAATTTGTGACTTTTTTTTTTGGCTCCTGCGTTTTGTAGCATTATTGTTAGGTCCACATACTTGGAAAGTCTAACAGGGTTGAAGATGCTTGGGTCAAATCTGAAGAGGATGACTGTGATAGAATTAGGCTAGCGACACACATCCAGCTATTGGTTCCATTCCAGAACCACCCGAGCCTGAGGTGGAGATTGCCTTGAGTCAGCCAGGATCCGGTAGCACACGGCATCCCATACGACTAGGCTGCCTACAGCTACTCTTGGCCTAGAGGTCTCTCGCCTTCCATTCCGTTCTCAGAAGACGTTACTTCAGCTTAAGAGAAATGCTGATTTAGGGATTGCCACTTCTCTCATTGCCTGTGTCCATGGATGATGGATGTCACCCGGAAAGAAAGCTACAGATTGGATGCTCGTGGCCTTTCCTTTTGACCTCTGTGCTCACATTTCGGACGGCTGACTTTTTGGCAGGAAAGATTTTCAGGTGGTTTTGGATCTGCTGAAAGCATGTCAGCTGTATTAGGGGCTACTCCACTTGCTTTGAGTTCCAAGATGATTTCCATCCTACTTGGTTTTGACCTAGCAGAGGAAAATAAGAATTCGTATCTTTGTCTGCTTCCTTGGGTCACCTAAGGTTTAGCACTGGCCACTTCTGACCATTGGACCAGCATTTGGCGTGGTCATTGAGGTTCCTCCACTACTAGGCATGCCTTCTTCAGTTAACAAGGTTGTTAGAGCAGATGAGGCGCCTCATGTTAGGGTCATTGTCTGAGACCCTGAATTTTAGGAAGATCATACGATGCTCTACCTCCGGATGACTCGTTTTTCAGACAGAAGACAGAGATTGTAGGCAAACTGGATCAGTGTTGCATCCATAGACTCTATGGGCACTTTGCCAAAGAGTGTCACATGAAAAAGAAGGATCCTAGAAAAAAAAGGAAGGAGTTAGTATTCAAGATGTTCTTGGCCCTCTCAGAGCCAATCAGAGATGGGTTATTGCTAGGGATGGCAGGACTGCAGGTGCACCAGATCTGGCCATTCCACAGCCTCCTCCTCCAAATGCCCAGCAGGCATTTTCAGATGGAGCAGGATCTCGAGGACCTCCCACAGGAGCATGAAAAATGGGGAAACATCTCGTTAGTAAGGATAGCACAAGCAAGTGGAAGGGAAGAGAGTGGGGAAGAGAAAGCAAATAAAAGAAATTGCCAGAGGAAAGGAAAAGAGCAGAGAGGTAAAGAGGTGGAGAAAGGATAGAAGTCTTGAACGGAACTTAGAATCAATGAAATGTCTGAAACTAAGGAAACATGCTGTTTGTAAATTGGGAGTGGGGAAACATGTTTCGGACGTGAGGACCCTCCCAAAACTTGGGGATGTGTTCTGGGGTGTTCCCCCCCATAATTATGAACAGAATTACATATTTTGAAGCTGTCTTTTTTGACATTCAAAGCTGGACCACTCTTTCCTCACTGATTATTTACCCATTTCTTATTTTAGAATTTTTGTCACTAATAAAAAGAATATACACAGAAAAGAAGATTGAGGATGGTAAGATCATGAAAAACTAGGATGTTTTTAGCCTAAAGTCAGATGAGGCACCACCGTAATGTGCAGTGATGGGGATGTGACCTTGGGACTGAAGCGTTTACTTCGAGAAACCTTGGCCTTACACTCTGTTTAGTCCAGTAATTGCAGGGCCATGGTGACTTCTTTATTTCTTCCCCTTGGTCTGACTGGTTGCTCCCCCTTGCCTCCTCTCTCTTCCTTTCAAAGCGGAAGCAATGGGTAGTTTCTCTATGGCACAAGACACTGGCATTTGTTTTTTTTTTTTTTTTTTTTGGGGGGGGGGGTGTGATTTGCAATCAAGTTGTGTAATTGCTGAATAAATTTTGCTTTACATCAAGTACAATGCTCAACTGCAAGTGCCTTAACTGATGAGAAACCAAAGGGGTTCTGAATTAATTGTAGAAAGGGGTTGGAAACTGGTGAAGAGAGGTCGTAGGTGCTGCTCCAAGTCTGGTCACAATTGCTGATCAGGTGTGTGAAAGGAAAGAGAAATCTGGAGCTCAGTATTCTGAGTTCTCATGACTGTGGAGAGTCAATGTACCTTGTGCGCCTGGTCTGGTAACAAGAAAGACTAAGTCGAATGCAATATGTATTAAATTTGTCGTCGATTTTCAGAGATAAAAAATGCAAAGAAGAGAATAGCAAGGGAGAAGGATCTAGAAGGTATCGACACGACAAATATAATAATGGAACCAAGAGGCAGGAGAGCCACATCTCAGCTCTTTCCTCCTGTTTATAAACCGCCTGTTGTGGAGAATGATAGTGAGGACGATGATGATGGAAATGCCAAGGATGGTGCTGAATCTTCTGAAGGTATCTGCTTGCGTTGCTTTCTTTTGGGACTTCTTGAGAACTGAACTCTTGCTTTGTTATCATCATAAGTACAGATTTAGTACATATGCTTTTAACTAAGCTTCTGCTTTTGTGTTGCAGATGATGTTGAAAACCTTGCAAAGGTAGAAGAGAGTGATTAGGTGATCATTGCAAATGCTCACATTTTTGCATAAGGGCCAGGTGTATATTGCTGCCAGGTACAAACAAGTAGGTGCCGGTCCCATCACACACAGATCGGTCCTCTCCTGTGCCATGTCAACTATGGCCAGCTGCTTTGTCTCAAGTTCTAGCACAGGACATGTAACATGGTCGTATGTTTGTGATGTTCCAAAATATTGGAGTTTTCGGTTCTTTTGGAAGAACACAAGCTGTTCACACGTGTCTAGAGCACAGGCAGTGTGGACTCCGTGATAGAAACTCCTGTTTCTTATTGATAGGAAGCAAATCATGCTTGAGTTTTCTACTCACTGAACAGGTTGGTTGGTTTCTCTCTTATATATTTATATACATTTTATTAACCTTAATCACTAGTAATTCTGCCTTAGTTTACCTGTAAAGTTTGTTATGTAATCAGCTCAGATATACTTCAAAAGTGTTGTTAACTCGGCCGCTAAGTGGATGCACAGTTATCTTTTTGGGGGTTTGCAGTCACTAGTTGCGTGGGTGGCTACTTTGTTGGGGTGGGTTGGACAAGGCATTCAATCTATCTATTTCCCTCTTCTAGGTCTCACCTAGAAGAGCTACCAACAGATTAATAAAGTGCGATGACTTAAACTTCTATTCTCTGCTTCTCAATTGTCATCCTTTAGCTGTTAGTGTAGGTGAAGGGAGCGAGATGTTGCTTGCTTTTGCTCTCCTCTTTCTTTTGCTCAAAATCTGCTGCTTTTGTAGGAAACATGCTTTATTGCTCAAAATATGCTTGCTTTTGTCCACTCTCAAATCAAGTTTTAGGGAAGAAGGTGGTGGCTTGAATAATAAAAGCTCTTTGTGTAGAAGATGACATGAAAAACCATGTTGTAATCCACTATTCTCTACCTTATGATCCATATCTAGTTTGGTGTAGAAAATAACATACTAATAATTAACTTACTGTTTGTTGCCGATTGGTACTTTTTGACACCTTTGGAATGATAATCGATTTCCTTCCGAACAAAATGACTACTTTCTCACCACACTATCTTATGCTATAGTCAAATGATGGATGTTTTCAATATTCTTTGATGATTATTATGATAAAAATCATTTGGCAATCTCAGGCTTGTTAAGGGCCAATGGAGAGGTCACTTATGCCATAGGAAACCTTCCTTGAGCGAATCTCAAGGAGATGGTCCTTAAGAGTTTGCCTCACGTGCATAAGCACTTACAAGAAACGAATAAAAATATCATGGCCATGTGGTATGATTGCCTTTGTGGGGAGAGAGAGAAAGAAAGAAAGTTGTATTGGCGTCTACAAAAGGCCAAAATGACCTATGAGACCAAAAGGTTACATCATGTCCATGAAATACATCATCATTGTGGTACTAAAAATAAAAATCAAAGAAAGTAACAAGAGCTGAAATGTTAGGTTTGATCCCAAAACAATAAGTGTCTTGCCCTTATATCATATTCTAAAATATCCCGCATAGGACGTTGCAACATGGCACCCAACGTAGTAAAGCTAGGCTGGCGTGAGAAAGTCTTGTGGTGGTGGGAGATGGTGGCTCTGATCCTCCTTTAGTGAAGTGGGCATGGGCGGGGACCATGGGGTTGGGGGCGCTAGGCTCTGCATAGCTCAATGGCTTTGTCTAGTGTTATTCCTCTCGGTTGAGGTCTTGCATAAGTTTGAAGGTTGAGTGTAGTGGGTGAATTTGCCCTTGTCGCTCTAGTCTAGAAGTCTATGAGAACTATTTGCATTGGTCCTTTGATGTGTACCATTTGTCTGGGTCGTAAAAGGGACTCCTTGTGTTTGCGAAGCTCCAAGAGGAAAAGCCCAAAGCACCTTTGGTTTGGGGAATCCATGATCTTGGAAAGTGGGCCAAATCCATCTTGGAAGAGGCAGTGGACCCTCCCCCTAATCTCATAGTATATTGGGCATTTGCATACATAGTGGGCCTCTGTCTCAACCTTTGTGTGACAAAGCTGACATATCTTCTCCTTTGGTGAGCAGTTGCCCTTGGCCCATATCTGGTTGTTCTCCACTCTCAACTGATGGGATGAGGTGCAAATTTGTCCAATCGCACATCGCACCCCAAATCACATGTGTGTCCATGTTGTGTGGGTGTGTGATGCAGCCGTTCTGATGCAGCCGTTCTCTGTTAGGCGAACAATATGGTCCCTACTATGAAAGGCCATATTCATCCCAAGGGGATTGATGGGTGGGCTCCAATCTCATGATGTCCTTCTTGATGATCCTGTTCAACGCTGTGTGGCTAAGAGCAAAGGAGGGTGCCTCTAAACTATACTAGAACGGAGGGAGTGCCTCCATCTGCATGCCATGCATACCAAACCAAGTGCTCACCTATGCATACCAACATTGCGTGTCCTTGTTTAGTGCCAACTGTCTCGAGGACTCTAGGGTGAGCTTGGGGTATCTGTTTGGTGGGAGCTCCCATAATTTGTGCCAGTAAGTCACTGTCTGGAAAATAGCCTCTGTCCACAATCAATGCAACCCCTATCTTTGCTTGCACGATCTCGTGTGGCACTAATGGCTTACTTCTAATCATGCGTGAGATCATCATCACTAGCGGCCTCTCCATCGGCTTCCACCCATCATATACATTCTCTGTGTGTGTCTCAACTACTGGCTCCTCCCTCCAGCTCCTTGTGTGGTATAAACTAGGACCCAAGATGGGAGCTCCATATAGTAGTGTGGGTGTGACTAGTGTGTCAAATAGCCAGAGCTTTGTCCTCGGCTCTTGAAACTATATCTGTGAGCATTGCCTCTAAAGTGAGCCCAAAGTTGCATAGCCACACATCATACTGGTTTCGGTGAAACGTGGTCCGGTAAAGTGAACCCAAGGCATACATAAGAGGTCACATACTCCATTGGTTCCCCACTATATGTAAACTTTTGTGTGCAGATTTGCCTATCCACTGTGGGGAGGTGTTAAAGATCATAACCTTGGTCTTCCCAAGGTTTATGCTGAGATCCTGATCCTCGCAAAAGGCATGTAATGCATCCAAGTGTCTCTGCAGCCCCTCTGATGAGTAAAAAATGAGAACAATGTCATTTACACACAATAGAATGGGTATTAAAGCTCTTGCCCCAAAAGTGCTCTTAGACCTCCCTGTCTGTCTATGTAGTCAGACACCTCATCAATGTAGAGCCCAAATAGAGTGGGAGATAAGAGATAACCCTATTTCACCTTGATAGTGCTATGTATGTCCTCCGATTCCCCCCTTGGGGCCCGCACTGTGCCAATGACAGACTCAGAGTGTGAGAATCCCCCCAAAGCATCTCTGTAGGTATTCCCATGTCTTGCAGTCTCCTCTTTAGTTTGTCTTGTGGGACTGTGTCAAAAGCCTTGTTGAAATCCACAAAGCAGCAGTATATCTAGTGCCCATGTGATCTCCCCTCCTCAATGCTACCTTGTAATGTGAAGATGTGGTCCAACATGGAGTGTCCTCTCCGAAAACATGCCTGCCTTGGTGCTCCGAGTCTCTACTCCTCCCCCCATTTGTTGAGCTCATGCTCCAAGATTGATCCACAAATCTTGGACAATGTGTGACCAATCATAATAGTCGTGTAGTTACTGGGATCCATGGGGTCACTTGCTTTTAGAATGGGCACAATGATATTAGAAGATCAATTGGTGGGGAGACCCTTGCATAGGGCCTTGTTAAACATATGAGCCAGAAGTTGAGCCAATACATCCTTTGCATCTGAGAAGTGCTCGGCAATCAGCCCATCATGATCCTGTGCTCTCCCATTCTGCATCCTGTCAATAGTATCTCTCACCATGCTCAAGTGGAAAAAGGGGGGGGGGTGAGGGTGAGGAGGGTGGTTGTCTGGGGACGTGGTAAAGGGAGGCAGCGTATGCATGCCATATGTCTGATACCCTCATTTCAGATTTTACCATTTCACCCTACCCCATTGATGTCGCAACTGATCATGCATACTAAGCTTTCTCCCACATGTTAGTAAACCATCGAGTCACTGGCCCTACCACATCACTGCCACTCGAGATACCACTTCACTAGGGATACCTCTTTTGTCTACTCTGACCACATTTTTTGCACCCTCTCCAACCTCGACCCACACATCCCACTTGATGAGCTTACCAAACAGCTTGCAGCCACCCTTCACATATCCGCTGCTGCAGCCGCTTTCCCTCACACCAGAGCCAACCCTAGACCACCTGGAGGGATTGTTCCACATAATAGTTGGCATGATGAGTGCCACGTGAGACCCATGCTTGCCTTTTGTAGCGGGAGGTTGCTTTGGGCTCCACCACTCACCAGCAAGCACGACAGATCTTCCGTTGTCTTGTACGAAGGAAGAAGTGAGCCTACCTAGCTCACTTCGAGCAGGAGTTATACCAGTTGTTTCTCGGACGGGACTGCAAGGAGGTCTGGAGGCTCTTCCAGGATCATCCCCACACACCGACCTTGATCACCTCACCCAGGAGAGAGAGCCCACCAAGTAGTCACTGTACTAGCTCCATTTTCGAAGGGGTAGCAAGCGAAGGCGCTGGAGCCAGGCCATCGGGCTAGGCCATTAGAAATGGCTAGTTCATGAGCTCCTTCAAGGGCCAGGAGGTACTCCCCATAGTCTATATGGGCTGTCATGTCAAGTGATGTCCGCTTGATATCTGTGCATATAATGTAAATCTCCTAGTACATGGGATCCTCTATCTCAAAGAAAGGTGCCTGCGCAGTGGCGGTGCGCGCGTTGAAGTCTCCAGCAAGGAGGATATCCCCTAGACTGGAGAACTTCAAAACATCCTTATAGAGAGAGAGAGAGAGAGAGAGAGAGAGAGAGAGAGAGAGAGAGAGAGAGAGAGAGAGAGAGAGAGAGAGAGAGAGAGAGAGAGAGAGAGAGAGAGAGAGAGAGAGAGAGAGAGGCTCCTTATCATTGAAAAAAGAAAGGGAAGAGAGAGGCTTTATCTTTTATAGGGAATTTAACCTTAAACTAACTAGGGTTACGTGCAGATACCATCTGAAACCCTTATTTAATTGCAAATAATTCTCTCTCTCTCTCTCTCTCTCTCTCTCTCTCTCTCTCTCTCACCCCCTTCCCTCTTTCACTCTCACACACACACTTTCTCTTCCATCTCTCTAGATTTCTTTATCTATCGCTCTATCCTTCTCTCTCTCTCTCTCTCTCTCTCTATGTGTGTGTGTGTGTGTGTGTGTGTGTGTGTGTACTCTCTCTCTCTCCAAGCCTCTCTTGCTCTCCCCCTCTCACTTAAATTAACTAGCAAGCTCCAATGAACAAAACATAGAGTTGTATTTCTTGTCTTTGCATTAGCATCACATAGCACCTACTCCAATGGACTAGTGATGGTTGTAGTGAGATGGTGCAATTGCCAACGTAAATATTTAACTCAAAGTTCTCGAGACGGTTGCAATGGGGAAGAAAAGAAGAGGAAGAGGACTTGCAACCACTACTCAACTAGACTCCTTGTTGTTACCACACGAATTTTGCAAGATTAGCTCGAATCCCACTATGGACAAAGAGAGGTCGACGATCAATTTGTAGGAGCTAAGGGATATCCATGGTTATGTGCCATTAATAGGCGAGTTCATAATTTCTTGGACTACCCACCACAATCCGAAAGATAACCAAGGTGCAAAGCCTAGAAGACCAAAGGTTGCCTTCTAAAAAGGCTCATTTGTAACACACATTATCACTTTAGCAAGAATACAACGAGGTTAGTAGACCTAATCACCACATATAGCCACAAGAAGTATGCATGATCCAAGGGATCATTAAGTTAAAAAGCATGGTTGGCATAATGGTCATTGTATTTTACAACATGTTTGCATTTGAACTTGTGACATAGCATTATTTTGTTTGAGTAGCTCTATTAAAATGTTATGGAAATATAACTCGAACGATCCAAATTACTACAGCTTTCTACCATGTTTCAAGAGAGTAGTAAGAACATAGAGACTAATGCTCATTGTAAAGCTTTTAAGTATTTTAAGAAGATCTATTTTTCCATTGAGACTACCACAAACTATAAAGAAATGAAGGTCATCTTTTTGAAGAAATACAAAAAGATATATGATGGCATAATTGAACTATACAAAATCCATAATATACTAAGCAAACAAGAAATAGAAAATAAGAATTTGTGTATAGGCTATGGTCTTACATGACTCAACTTGATGGATCTTTATAGTGCTTGGTCCCAAATTACTAATATATTTTTAAATAAGGGTTTGAGAAACCATCCTAATTATAAATCCCTCCTCATGTGCTAAAGGCCTCATAAAGATAACTAGTCCTCAACCCGCACGCTGCTGCGGTGTGTATAAGGGGGTTTGCATAGATTCCCTTTCTGATAATCCTATATAAAGTGAAGACTGAGAAATCACGTCGCAATTAGGAATTTTTTTATAACACTTTCTTTTCCAAGCACACTTCATTTGACATGCATGTCCACAAAGGAATTGTGGAAGTATTGAACTAAGAAATATTGACATCATGGTTTGTTAGCTACTGCACATAAAAACACATAAGCCTTCAAACTCCATTAAGAAATTAGGAATTTTTTTATAGCACTTGCTTTTCCAAGTACACTTCATTTGACATGCATGTCCACAAAGGAATTGTGGAAGTATTGAACTAAGAAATATTGACATCATGGTTTGTTAGCTACTACTGCACATAAGCCTTCAAACTCCATTAAGAAATAGGAAGCTCGTCAAGTACTCATGCTACATTTCTCAGTGTGCTTGTTCACCTCTATGTCAAATAAATTTGTCCACCTTATCAATTGCCACCCAATAGCAAATTGTGTAGCCTAATGCTAACCACCACAATCAACATACATGTCCACCAAGGCATTGCCAAGCTTAACATAATCTCCGAAAAACCACTAATAGATAATTGATTCATGAACGCACATATTTTGCTAAGGTAATACCAAGGACTTTTAAAAGGGCCTCCAACAATCACATCATAAATTTTGTTTACACTTGTTAGTTTCCCGAACTTCAATTGCAAGTGAAGGTGACTACCTCTAGAGGAAAGAATTAGGTTGCGTCCTTTCAAAATAGAAAAATCTTGTACAGACCCCTTAGCATTACATTGTAGATCTTTTGCAAATGGTGCTACCCAAGAGTTTACATATCAAGACTTTAACATGCTTCAAAACTTGCAATTGATGTGTTAATGACACAAAAACAAAACTGGGTCCTTCATTTTTGACGGCTTGGGCTCCAAGTTCCAACGTTAGTCTTTCCTAGGTTGCTCCTTTTTGGCTACTATTGAGTTGTCGGCTGGCATGTGCGCTGATTCTAATTTCGCGCCTCTTTTCTTATGATGGCTGATGGCTAGAGTGAGG